>NC_045674.1:1500000-1657086 GCF_003331165.1 Xiphophorus hellerii | reverse complement strand
CCTGAACGAGCGTCTGAAGAAGCTAATCAATGCGGGGCCCTGCATGCTGTTCATGAAGGGCTCCCCGCAGGAGCCCCGCTGCGGTTTCAGCCGGCAGATCGTGGGGCTCCTGAAGGAGCATAACATCCAGTTCAGCAGCTTCGACATCCTCTCCGACGAGGAGGTCCGACAGGGACTGAAGACCTTCTCCAACTGGCCCACCTACCCTCAGCTGTATGTCAACGGGGAGCTGGTGGGCGGACTGGACATCGTGAAGGAGCTGGCCGAGTCCGGGGAGCTGGAGAACACCTGCCCGAAGGCCGTCAGCCTGGAGCAGCGCCTGAAGTCCGTCATCAGCCAGAGTCCGGTCATGCTGTTCATGAAGGGCAACAAGGAGGAGGCCAGATGCGGCTTCAGCCGGCAGATCCTGGAGATCTTAAACGGAACCGGGGTGGATTATGACACCTTTGATATTCTGCAGGATGAGGAGGTCCGGCAGGGGTTGAAGACCTACTCTAACTGGCCCACGTACCCGCAGCTGTACGTGAAGGGCGAGCTGATTGGAGGCCTGGACATAGTCAAGGAGCTGAAGGAAAGTGGGGAGCTGGTGTCGGTTCTGAAGGGGGAGTCATAGGTGCATGTCCCCCACCGTCCTCCATCCTTCAGACAGGGAACAAGAAGCTTCTGCAAGGGCCCCAAACAGCAGCTCCACAGGGGCCTCCAGAGCAAAGATCAACAAGAACTTTCAGATCGTAGCAGTTCGGTAGATTCTGTTTGCAGAAACAGAGAACATGTTTGTTTCTTAAGAAAAGTCATGCAAACACTGGAGACTCTTGAAAATGCATCTTTAAAATGTTTAAAAAGTAGGAATATATGTGGGATAATGGCATAAAATCCTGTAATTTGGCCCCTCACATCTGATTCTTGGGAAGATTCTGATAAAAGCTACTTTTGGTTTGAACTTTAAGGTTTTTGAGGTTCTTCAGATCGTTCCTCTTCATGTTTTTCACATCTTCGTCCTTGGGAAATGTTTCATAAACAGCTTTTCATCCGTTTCATGAGACTTCTGGAAATCCCATTTCCTGCCTCTGTCATTCTTCCTTGATTAAAAACAATAATTAAATGATTTAAATGAACATAAAGATGTTTGCTTCTGTTACTGAACATTTATTAAATGAGTCGTCCTGTTTTCCTCTTGAATAGGAAAAACCTGCTGAGTTGCATCATAAATCCTTTTAACTGTTGGACATGATGCTATTCAAGCTGCAGCAGAGCCAAGCTAACTTTATTTCAAAACAACACACCTGATCAAAGTGCTGAACAGATTCAACTGAATATCCACAGAATCTGAACATATTTCTGCGGTTTTACGGACCTGTGACCTGATGAGAATAAACGTAGAAGATAAGATGCTGCGACGGCTCGTCACATAGACATTAATATTAAGTTTAGATTGTCAGCACATTTTGATTTGCTATTTATTTGATTTACACCAATAAATAGGAAGTGAACACTGGAGGAGCTCAGGACATTAATAGAAGCATCTGAAGGTTTTATTAAACCTGGTTATGAAATAAGCCTTTGAGCTAAAACCTTTGAGTATCATAAATGTGATATAAAGCCACGTAAACATCAGCAGGTATTCTTCATGTCTATGTTCTTCAATCCAGTTGCTGATTGGATGATTGTTGGCTATAGAAGCCATTGAACAGGTGTACCTAATAAAATGGCCGTTCAGAATACAGAAGAAATTGCAGAAAATGAATCCACACTAAATAGATCTGCATATTAATATTATAATATTTAGATGATAGCCTTTCTTCTATTTTTTCAGGTGACCAGGTTGTCTAAACTTTTTTTTTTCAAAATCTTCAATTTGAAAAAAACTTGCAGCCAAAAACAAAAACACATTTTAAAATACTAAAATCACAAAAAAATATATCGGGATTTTTTTGTCAGTTCAACAAAAACTAAGCATGAAATATTTAAATGAAACAAATATATATATTTTAATTAGGAAAGCGACGTGTGAATCAAAACTTCAAAAAAGTTTCACATTTTGATTATTAAAATAAATAAATCCAGTTTTCTAAATTTCCTTGGCTTGATTAAAGGTAACAGAATAAGATGTAGTTTATTATCAGCAATAAAAACAGGAATTAAATCACCGTTAATTTAAAAACACTTTCTGTGTTTGGTTATGTTTTAATAAAGTGCTTAAAGCTGATCTGGGTGCATCAAACTCCACTGGACAGATGTGATTCTACTCAGCATTAAATCACAGAAAAATCAGGAAACTTGGTTATTAAAATACTTTGTGTGTGTCAAACATTTTTGAAATATTATTTCAATTTGTGGATAATTATTTTGCCCCTCCCTGCATCACATTTGCATCATTAAGGCCGTTAGTGGCCCCGGGCCACACTTTGGACCCCCCTGATCTGAGGTGAGTCTTCTTCTGCTAAAACTTCACATCATTAAGCCTTAAAGCCTGAGAATCAGGCAGGAAATGGTCTGGCTGACCCTCCAGGTAAACATGTCTGTCGCCCCCTTGTAGAAGCAGGAATTATTACAGTAACTAATCATATCTTCCACCATCTCTTTCTGCACCTCTCTCCTTGTTTAATAGTTTCCAGTGATCTGATGCATATGAATTTCATTACTCATTCATAGTTCTCATTATTTTTTACTTGGTAGAGCAGTCTAACCCTAATAAGGTTGTTATATTCATAATTTAAGCAATAAGCACTGAATCTATTTTGGATTAACCTAAAAATGATTCAGCACAATGATAAAATTTCAGTGTGTCTATTTTAATAAAACAAAAATGTATTTTTTAAATTTCCAGAGCATGGACTGACCTTTTGTATGTCAAGATTTTCCCTGAGGGGTTTTATTGTTTCACATGTAAATCAGTTCACACAACACAGCTCCTGGAAATGACGACTATGTAACCAAGGCTATGACTACAACCACCAGAAATGAGAAGTGCTCAGGTTTTCTACTGTTGTCACTGAGACTTTAGGTGGTAAAACAAGAAATACTTTCAAGCTGAAGACCAAAAAGCAGAAAAATTTAGAATATACTCTTTTTTTCAACTGAAGGGGAATAAATGGTTAGTTCACATCTAAGAGAAAATAAACCAAACTGACCAGAAAACCAAAAGGCCACCAGAACCAGAACACACCCAGTCCTGACCTTGGCTGCTCCTTCAGCTTCATGCTCTGCTGCTGAGGCAGCATGCAGCTAAAAGTTGGTTTGTTTATCCACACAGTATGTTAAAATGATCTTTTTAGAGAGTATTGTGTAATTACAAGATAATTAAATCCTCGCTGACCTAAAGCAGTGAAGCACCCAGAAGGTTTGCTAAAAGGATGACATGACGTCATGCAAACCTGCAGGCGTTCCCGCTGCGTCTCCATGCTGCTGCTGAGCTGTGTGTGCACCTCCTGCCTCTGCTGACCTTCACTCACCATCGCGACAGAAGCTCCAGTAACCTCCAGATGCCACTCATCATTTACAGTCTCATCTAAGCATCTAGTCCAAGGTGGTTTCACGATTTACTTATTTAAAAATAAATATGTATTTAAAAGTAAATAAATAAAAATTAAACACCCTTCAGTGATTCTGATCCATGAGGTATATTTCATTTTCTGTTTTTGTGGCTATGATAAGAAAAGAACATGGAAAATAAAGACTGCTCTGATCTTTTTTCCTAAAGTTATTTCATTTACTTATTTACTTTTAATTTTACATTTATGCATTAAATACATTAAATACATTATATGTAGATTATCTGATTTCTAAAAATAATTTATTTAAATCTTTTGTTTATTGTTTTTTGAATATTTTAATTTCTTTTAGAACGCTTCAAATAAATTAAGGGGGAAATTAGAGAAAATTAATAACTGTAATCCTGTCCCCCAAAAAACTGCTTTTAAAAATATTTATGTATGTAGTTAGTTAGTGAGTTAGTTAGTTAGTTGTGAACAGTTCTTTTTAAAAATACGCTCTGCTCTCTGAAGAGCAGGCTGCAGCACAGTTAATAATTCTGTTGACATTCTGATTCTGACTGTTTTCCTTTAAATTGTCTCTGATACAGAAGCTGAGGTTGAAGCAAGACTTTCTTTAATGATCTGCTTCTTTTTTGATGAGATTTTGACATTACCACATCCTCCCACATGGGGCCGATTCACTCAGGAAGTTAGTTTTTTTAAAGTGGGTTTTCAAATGTTCATCTCTTTGAAAAAATGAAAGTTTGATTCACTTTATACTATGAACGAGTTCATCTAAAAACCACATTTGTTTGCATCAAAGGATGCTGAAACCTCCTTTGAGGTTGGTAACCGCGGCACCGCTGCAGAACAGTAGCTAATAATTCACCCACACCCACTCTGTTTAATTTAGCAACATTGCATAAAGTCAGACGTGTCCTTGGAGTTCACTGACATTTCTTGTACATACTGGTTTAATTTGCAGTCATGTTCAGTGACGTTTGGCTATATTTGTTGTATTTTCAAGCTTTTGTTCAGCAGATTTTTGCTCCCTGCAAGTATCGTGAGCAGCTGGCTGTGAACTCGCTCGACCTGCACCAGGTGAGACTTAAAATGTTTACTTTCTGTCAGTAAAAAAGTAAATGGACCCCTGAAGGAACGTTAACCGTCCCTCGTGTGGTTTGCTGGTGCTTTTGCTGAGATGTGTTGCCTCAAAAGGGAACTTTCCACCTCCTCTGCTCTTTCCACAAGTGGTCTTTGCTGCAAGTCGTGGGCTTCTATCTTTAATAATCTTCTTCTCGTATCTGCCGCTCCCTCCCCCCACGCCACACCATCTCTCTCCATGTGTGTGTGTGTGTGTTTCAGTTTGCGGGGAAATGGTTCTTCAAGGCGGCTGTCAGTCTCAGGGACTCAGACATCAGCAAGTTCAGGATGTTTGACAACATCGTCTTCACCATACAGGACAGGTCCAACACCACTCTGGTCCTGACTGGAAACATGCGGATGTAAGAAGTCAAACTGCCCCGCTACACACACACACACACCACCACACACGCACGCACAAGCACCCCTGCACGCAGGCACGCGCACACACACACGCCCACACACACACACGTTATGTCCTGTTTGCAATTCAAACACACTGATTTGGTACCAGCTCGTTCTTTTCCGTTCCAGTTCTTCTGGAAGGATTTCCACAAGGCTTAGGAGAGTTGATGGGAGTTTTTGATCACATCTGTGAGGTCAGACACTGATGTTGGATGAGGCTCACCATGAACCTGTCCTGTTCATGGCTGATAATTGGTGCATTAGTGAGAGGTCATGTTAGCATAGCTGGAGGCCAAACTGCTTTTCATTTCTGCACTCGACGCTCCACATCGCTCTTGTTGACCTAACCGGCAGCTCGTATATTTACAGCGCTTCAGCTACAGAAACCCATTTTTAGAATCTCTCTACGCGCCATTCTTGACCCAATCTGAAGGACATATGAAGTTCTGCAACTACTAACTCTGCAGAATGCTCAGACCTCTGACCTCTGACCCCACTCTGTGACTAAATATGTACCAATGCTTGCATTTTAATATATCTCTAACAGTTCACTGAACATGACTACGGCTGCAGCTAGTGATTATTTTGGTAATCAATTATTCTGATAAGTCATCAGGTAAAAAATAGGTACATTCTGCATTCATTTAATCATATGCAAACATTCAGTTCCTTTTTCAAATGTCTCTAAACATTTCAAAAATAAAGTTTAAATAAACATTTTACTGTCTAAAATGCAATAACTGTATTCATTTAGTCAAAGCCTGGTCATTTGTAGCACAGGATGCATCTGAAGCTAAAATATCCTTCTGACTTCAACATGTGAAATGCCCAGAGCTTTCTGATTGGCTCTAATCAATACCGTGATCAGTTGATACATTTCTGGATTAAGCCATTAATAACTGGATAGTAAAAGGTGCTTAATGGGAAATTACAGAAGTTTAACCAGGAGAAACTAAACTACAGAACTAACATATATACGTATATATATGTGTGGGTGTGTGTGTGTGTGTGGGTGTGGGCGTGGGTGTGTGTGTGTGTGTGGGGGTGTGCGTGTGGGTGTGTGTGTGTGTGCATGTGTGTGTGTCAACAGCGGATTTCTTTATTGATCGGCTGTTTAATTGTGTAATCCAGCACTTATGATTCCTGACATTCATGATCTTCTGCCAGATGGTTGAACTCAAACCCTTTTCAAACCCGTTTAACTTCCAGTTTTTGCTTGCAGTCCGTCTTTGGACGTTGAACCCAAACATACGAGATGTTGGTCTAAAATACCAAGATAAGCTCCAGTGTTTGTCAAGCTGCTTTTTGGTGAAGGTTGATTAGCCTTTTGTATTTAAAAACTGTAGGTAACTGCATCTATGAAAATCAGCAACAGAGGACGCGTTGCTGTTCAAAAGTTTAAAAAGGGAACTAAAGTTTTTATGCCTGTGAATTTGCGTCAGCTTCATTGAAACCAGAGTTATTCAAGGAAAATAAAGCTGCTTAGTTTGTAAATAAAAACTAGAAAAGGGAATCTGACAGAAGAAAAAGTAAAAATGATTTTGTTTGAAAATTCAAACAAAATCATTTGTTTTCACTCTTGTATTTCTCAATAGGTCAGTTTTGGTTTTATTTTTTATTTTTGTAGGGGAGATGACTGCATAAAGCAGAACTGGACGTACCATGTGCAGGCGGGGAGGGATGACCTGCTGCTGGAAGGTCAGTGCAGCTTTTACTATCTACTAGTATTGACACAGAGTGGGGAAACGGATCAGGATTTGGTGGTTAAAACGGGTGGTGGTGTGTTTATGTCTGTGTACGAACAGAAAAAAGAGGAAAAAATGAAGAAAACACCTGACATCAAAGATGTGATTCTCTAGAACTATATTGTGAGCTGCTGGGGAAATCCCGGCGCTGGTTTTGGTTTTCAAGCCTGTAGAAATGTGATATTCTTGGGAATGTGTTCAGTTTGCCGCTTTGCATCAAACGTTAGAACCACTTTCTCATCACATGGAGTTCCCCAGGGTACTGTTTTGGGTTAATTGTTTTTAAAAAAAAATTATCATTCAAACTCATCTTTCTTCACTCTGATTATAATATTTAGGAACTCTGTTTCCTCCACTTTCCCCACTACAGATAACAAACTTAGATAATAGCATAAACTGCCTTAATGATAGCATAAGCTGCCAGCTGCTTCAGATTGGTCAAAGATCTCGTTTATTTACAGTCAAGGTCTAATAAAACCACTTTGCACCTTTTTAAACTGTTTTTGCTGCAGAATAAGACTTTAACAGTTGCTGAATGGTTGCACAGCAACAGAAAAGTTTCCTACAATGAAGACAGCGAGGGACTATGACTGCAGGGAGTCCTCTGGACCTGATAAAGTGAAATACACGAACAGGCAAAGAACCATTTACAATCAGTAATTCAGAATACTTCCAGGATTTCCACAGATTTTTGACAGTGATTATTAAAAGATTGTAAATACCTGAGCCGCCTGAAACAATCTGTGCACCTCGTCTGGTTTACTGTACGTCATTGTTTTGAATTGTTTTCTCAATAGAGAAAATATGTCTCAATTTTAAAATATTTTTCTTTATTAAACATATCTGGTGAACAACTGACAGCATTTTATAAACTAAATGGTGAATCACAATAATGTTTTCTGTTCACTTTAAGGAACAAGCTAAAATCTTTCTCACCACTATAAATGGTTAATGAGAAAAATCATTAAATGGACACAACAAAAATTATATTTGTCTTAACTTCATGATTTCCTTCATACCTATTAAAAACAAGAAACCCTTCTTATATTCAGCTTGACTGCGTGATAAATGAAGCAGAAATGGATTTTCTTTTACATCTGGACGAGAGACGATCTGCCTCTGAGCCTTATCTCAATCAATCAATCAATCAAATTTTATTTGTATAGCACATTTCAGCAGCAAGGCATTTCAAAGTGCTTTACATCATTACAAACACAGAATCACAATGCAATATAGAATCAATCATTAAGTCGAGTTACATCAATAAATTTGTAATTATCTGTGTTTTACTGGTGTGTCGGTTCTAATCCAGGGAGGCCACAGCGCCGTAATCTGCTGTGGAGCGGCATGTGGGCCAACTGCAGCGACTGCATCGTTTTCCAGGAACTAGACCCGCCTCTGAAAGAGACCGACTCGCAGGATTCACTCAACAGATTCCTGCTATACTGTAAGGAGTAACTCACCCGACGTCAAGTCACATTCAGTCTTTTATCAAACAATAACCTCTAAAACTGCAAATACTTCACTTTTTTTTTCTTTTTTTTTTTTACGTCTGTTATATTTATATTCTGCTGGTCAAATTACTTCCATTGTGGTTTGTGTTATAAATAATTTAGTTAGTTGTAGGGATGCAATTCATCAACTTGTGTTTAATTGTATATTAGATGAAAATTAATTCCAATGATTAACCGATAATGTTCGCTTAGACCTTCCTGTAGTGTTGTAGTTTGGGCAGCATCCAGAAGAGGGCGCCACTGGTCATTTTTAAGCAAATCAGTAGATACATAAACAAAGATGGTGGGGCCATCCCAGAACGGGAGAGAGAAACGGTGTGGAGGGGAATGAAAAATGCACCTTATTTGGTTCTGTTTTGAAATCTAAACACTCAACAAACTTTTTAAGTTTCACAATATATAATGTTTTAAAAAATTATAATTATAAATTCTAAAAAGTTTTGCCCTAAAGAGGCAAGAGAAAACCCAAATTTTTAAGAAAATGTCCAATAATTGAAATAATTGAACTAATCATTCATTAAATTAAATGTCAGTCGATTAGAAAAATCAATCACGTTTAGATTAAGTCAGTAATCACTAACTTGCATCCCTACTAAGTTACTTAGATTTTCTTTTTTTCTGCGGTTTGACCTGAAGGTCGGCAGAAGGATGTCGACTCGGAGATGTTGACGACGTTTCTTAGGAACTCGGCTTGCAGTGGCCTGACAGCGAGCGTCACACTACCTCATGAGAAAGGTTTTTTATCAGCTATACACATTTTATGTTGTTTTCTGTAATGTTAACATTTATTCTAACAGTTTGATGTTTTTCCAGAGTTTTGCATCTAGACGTGAGAGTCGAGGACGTAGAGTCGCTGCAACTCTGCAGCGGCTTCTACCAGCTGCAGAGTCGCTTCCCGCTCAGTGAAATCGCAGCATTTATCTCAGGATGCTTTGGGAGATCTTGGCTCTTTGTAACTGGGATCATTTTGTCTCTCCTGTGCCACACTAAAGTGAACCAGATGGCCTCAGAGAGTAGTTATAATTTTGTTAAACACATCAAAGCCAAACCCATCCAGAGGTTTTATTTTCAGAGCTGCAGCTGCTGAGGCGGGAAACCCGACAGAATCCACCATCAATCAAAACCCAGGAAATCCCAGCAGTCAGAAATAGCTGATCACCTGCCCAGGAAGGAGCAGTTTGTGTTCTCATATAAATATTTTACTTTATTCTTTTGAGTTTATCAGAGTGGCATTAATGTGACTCATTGTGAAGATTTCCTTCACATTTCTCTGAATAAACAAAGCTTTCATCTTGAGATCAATTTGAAATGGATTCACTGAACTCTGATAAGACAGTTAGTATGAAAAGGTAAAACATTTCTGTTCCAAGAGGTTTTCAGTTTCAGAGGCTTGTTTTTGTAGGCAGGAGATCTCTGACGATGCAAAGCTGCATGAATGAATCATTCGGAGGTTTTGTTTGTGAGTTTAATCTGTTGTACATTAAGCCGAATTCAGTGCAGATAGACGTTTCATTTGGGTCAAAAAAATATTGCTTAAGTCAAATAAAATAAGTGTTCAAGCTTTGATATTATTTATCCTGAAAACATGAAGCTAAAGCTCACATCATCTCATATCCAGCTGCATCACTGCAGATTACAAGCAGTCCAGTTCAATCCAGCTCCATTAAAGCTTTATCACTCATCTTAATTTATAACTAATTATATTATAATCCTTTATGAATAGACTGGAATCAGATTTGAACTGAAATCCCATAATTAAATTTGAACCAAATTTATTCCTCTGAAGCTTCCTGGTTGCTGATGGGAGATTTTAATAACGGTAAAATGAAAATTTTTTTCAACTTGTCCAACTAGAAAAGATAAGAGCTTCAATCTGTGTTTTGGTCTGTCAGTTATGATCATTTATTGAATTTAGATGAACTAACAGATCTGCAGATGTATTGTTTTTTATGTATGTTCAGAAGAAAGTCTGGAAGGATCAGGGTGGAGATTAATAAAAAATAAAACAGAATACCTACAGAAAATGCAGGCGGAGAAGAGGACATGCAGCACAATCAGAGGAAAGGAGAGCAAAAATAATAAAACCCGGAAAGCTTAAATAGTAAAGGTCCGGGTGGAGAATGAGTCTGAATGCAGGTGAGTTAATCAGGGGAATGTGGAACAGCTGAGGAGGAGAACAGAGGAAGAGGAGAATAATGTACACAGAAATCACAAAGGAGAGAAAATGACCTTAAAGATGGAGGTAACAAACATTTCTAACCAGTAAAACACGTCCCTGCACATTTCAGTTTATTACAATCTCTATTATTCTGGTCAGATTCATTTAATCCATCAGTTTATTTGAACTCAGATAGACAGAAATTTACATATAGGTCGAATATAATGTTTTACTGAACTTGGATGCTACAGCATGATGACACAAGGTGAGTTCATCCACTCTGAAGCTAAAACAAGAACACAAAAATCAACTAAAGGAGGTCAGATTAAACCAGATTAGCTGCAACTGCAACATAACTGAAGCTACTGGTTAACAGGAAGAGAACAGTCTCTTAGAGGATCTGGATGTGACGACAGGATGGAGTCAGGGAAGAAGGAGCAGAGGACAGGACTGAATGGAGACGGATGAGTCACCGTGGCAACGCTGAAGGGAATAAACACAAGAGAAGAAGAAGAAGAACTGAGAAACAGAAAGAACCTGACCTGGACAATCAGACGAGGGGAATTCATGCTCCACAAAGAGCAAATTATTAGAAATTATTAGAAATTACTCAACAAAATAAGACAAAACTGGAACCAGTATCAGCAAGGAAAACCAGTTAGCTAGATGTTTCACTGGTAAAAGTAAATCAGCAAACATATGACATGTAAACAAAACTTTGTGTTTGTGAATGTAAACACAAAAATGGAAGTGAGGATCATTCAAATGAACATTCAAGATTTAGTTCAGTTTTTCCACCTGAATTAAATCTGAAACTGATTTAAAACATTATATTCAAATTCTGATTCACATCCTGCAGACCAGTTCAGTCCAGTTCAGCAGAGGAACGCACCAGTACGTTCCAATTCATTATGAATAATAAAAACTTATCAGAGTTTAATCTGATTAATTCTAAATCAACACAGACCAGATTACTGGAACCTAAATGCTTTTTCATTTAAAACAGAAAGTTTTTTTACATTAACTTCAGCTAAATCCAGTTAATTAGGACAAAGTTCATTTACCAACAGTAAAAACATTTTCTAAAATTTATTTTAGGTAAATCTTTTTAAATTTAAAAGAAAGCATTTAAGTTCAAATATAGAATCTGTTAAATACTCTTAAATAAAAAAAAACAACACAAAAAAAACTCGGCAGGCTTCAAAGCTCTGCAGTTTTCACAACACAGTTATTAAATGCAAAACACTTACACACTGCAAACATCTGGCTGGTTCAAACCCAGCAAACTTCAACTATTATTTTATTTTAAGTGTAGTTTTGTCAAGTTTTGCTGGTAATTTTCCTTTTACCTGCAGCAGAAAGATATTAAATCACCGTCAGAAAAGGAAGTAAATCCGTTATGTCAGCAGCAGAGAGGAGCGTCTCTGCTCACCTCAGAGAAAGACAAAGAGTTGACCAGACAGACACAAACAACAGTTTATGTTAAAGTGTGACTTCCTGTTTGCAGACCAGCTGTGCGGAGTCGAGATCCAGGCACATGAAGAAAGATCCAGTAGAAACAGTCGAGTACATTTTACTTTACTTTAGGTCATTCAGATTTACACCAATTTTAATCCAGTCGACTTTAATCCGACTGAACTAAACTCAAGTCTTATCTTAATCTTCACTAATATCTCCATATTTATTATTTCATTTTGTCTGAAATTTTTTAAAATACTCTTAAAGCTGGGATCTGCAACAAGTGGCTCTTTGGACTTTCCACAACGGCTCTTTAAAACCTTTGCTAAAAATGATAACTAACTAAATAAAGTTTTTGTATATATTTATTAACAAATGCAGGTTTTCATAGTTTTTCCATTTTTTTCATGGAATGATTGGATTGAACTTCTACGATCAAATGACTCTAAAAGTAGCAGTTATATTCTTTGGGTCTGTTTTTCTTGTCATTAGGTTGGAAACTATACACTTTAGTTAAAATAGTTAAATTAACATCCAGAAAATAAATCCATTCTCTTTTTGCAAATGCTTTCACGTTTAATTTGCTTTAAAATCTAAAAATAGAAATAAAGTTGAGGTTATTTAAAAAATGCAACACATTTTCTATAGTAAATATTTATCAAAAATGAAAACTGTTGTTTTTGAAAACTTTATTTCCTCTTTATTAACTCTTTGTGGCTCTAAACTACTTTTATTTAGTCGGACTAGTTAATGTTGCACATCTCTGTGTTGGAAAACTGCAGCACAGTTTAAATTTAATCCCCAGATCTCCACACATCTGGGCTGTTTGTTTTGGTTGTTTGCTGCAGAAACTTTAAATATATGGATGTAAAAATATCCTAATTCTGTTTTGTTTACACTGACGGATGCAACCTCAAACAGAGAAGTGTGAGCAGAGCAGACTGGCAGCGGTGGAAGTGAGCATGTCCTCATTCTGCTGGTTTGAACTGTGGCCCTGTTAAACTGGGGCCTCACACTGGAACATAGTGCAATCTGTGGGTGAATCTTCACACTCTCTGCCTTTCAAACAGCACCCGTTGGGAACTACCTGCAAACTCATCGCCCTCTTTACTACTACAGGTAGGATGCACAGGAAGCAGCGGTGCAGAGTCCCTCCGCTGTTTTGAGTGGGGACAGCACCCTGCAGCCCACATCCAGGCCAGTTTGCGTTCTCGTGTTGCGGGTGTAGGTGTGTGTCTGTGTGTCTGGGTGAGCATGTGATGAAGCAGGAGAAAGTTAGTGACATTTTCAGAGTCCAGAGAAACCTTTTCAGCCAGCCTGGGGGGGACTGAGGGGGGGCCCCATGGAGCACGAAACCAAAAACAAAATGGAAACAGACATGCTGCTCTCACTTCTGCTTTTTTTTCCCAATCTGTCTTGTCCTCGTGTTCAGATTCACACTTAAATTTGTAAATAACACTTCTCCTCTTACAACCACTCAACGCAGCTTCTAGTTTCAAGCAGCATTTCTTTCGGAACAAACTGATTTTGCAGAAATTACTGCATCAAATATGGAAACTGGACAAATAGAGAACAAACTCAATGGAGTTCAGTACAACTTATAGTCACTCTGCATCGATTATTACTTCTTTATTCCACTAACAAATGTACACACACCAGAAAACACACCAGAGATGATTTCCACTGCCTGATGTCACACAGTAGTTCTGGTTCTGCTTTAAGGGCTTCAGCTGATGACATCACCAGGTTCAATGATAGAGTTTATTAGTAAAAATCATAGAGGGGCACGCTGTATTAGTTCAAAAATGTTAATAAAGAGGAAAAAAGAACCAAATTCAGAAAACTTTAATTGGTGGCTTGTGTCCCCGGTGACCCGGTGACCCGGTGACCTGGTGTCCCAAAACTATTAGATGTGTCCCTGCGTCAAATGATGAGGTCATCAGCAGGAGAATCTGGAAGCTGAGGAGGAAATCAGCTTTTTAATTCAGGTGTGTTGGACCAGAGGCATCTAGAGGCTGCAGCCCTGAAAGGCTGCAGGCGAACGCGACCCAAATCTGATCTCTTCACTCCCCAGAAAAATAACATTTGTGTCACTTCCGATTGTTTTCAAAGTGTCTGCAGTCTGAACTTCATGTCGCATTTTCCCCAACTTTTACGTCATTGACGCAGAATTATGGTGTTTTAGATCGGCACGAGAAATCTGGTTGAAAATGATAATAAGGAAATTATGAAAGCCTGAGTCAGTGAACACATCACAACCCAACCCCACCACTCCTGGTTCGACTCCACATCCAAACAGAACCAGATCAGAACCGGGTCAGAACCCGGTCAGAAGCTGCAGTCCAAGAAAGGTGCTGGTTGTTAGCTGGGCTTTCTTCTTATCATCTTCCTTCATCCTGCAGCTATCCAAATGTAAAAACCCGAGAGCAAAACTCCTTCCAAATGCACAGCATCAGAATAAATGTCCAAACAGAAAAAATCCTACCAGAAAATGAACTAAAGTCCAGAAAAAACTAATCAGAACCAACATAACAGAACACAAGAATAAACTAAACATAAAGGACTGAAGCTGGAAACATGGAGAATGGCAACACCTGCAGGTCATAAAAATCCCCAAAGAAAATAAACACAAACAAAAACTCAAACCCAAACACAGAGTGTGAGCGATTTGACAGGAAACTGAGAGACGTAGCCAGAAAGCAGCTGAGTGTGGATGTAGAAACCTGGCATGGAGGAAAAACGTTACATTTCTGACATCACGACCAGATCACAGTTTCATGGGCAAAGTTTAGAGAAATCTTTAAACTTAAACTGATTCTATAGAAACATCAAAAGTCAACAGAAAATAATCTCATTTGTATAAAACTGAACTTTCTACAAACTGTTTCAACTCTAAAAATATTTTTCTCCAACCAGATTGTTCTGCTAAAGAACAATCTAAAGAACAATTCCTGCTTTCTGCAGGAAACATTAAGAGATTGAATACTTTCTGTAACGGGGACCTTTCTGCTCCTCTGCCCCATCACAGCTCATTTATATTCAAACATGGCTCATTAAATATTAATCTAGGGTAAAATCAAGTTCCTCAGGTTCCTCATTGATATTTAACCTGCAGTGTGGGACAGTATGAAAAGGCCTCACATCCTGCAGCTTCATATCTGACTCTGAATCAGCCACCAAATGCTGCTGTGAGGAAGAATTTCCCTGTCATGTTTGTTTGTTTCACGATGACCTATAAACGTGGGAAATCTGAAAGCCGCCCTCAGCAAACATGTATGTGTCAATGAGGGACCGCACCACAGCGCCTTTCTCTTCACATCACCCTGCTTTCCTCACCAACATCCCCTTTTTCCTTTCACTGCTGAACCTTTTGCTTCGGGTTTAGAAGAAAGTGTTCCAAACACACACACACATCCACACACACATCCACACACACACACGCTCCGCTGGACGAGGCTCGTAAGTTTCATAAATTGAATAAACGTGTCAAACCAGAGGTGCTTCTGAGTTTCAGAGCGATGAGTGGAGCCACCTACACCACGAGCAGCAGCCCTCCCCCCTCCACTCGTTCTGTTTAACCACAACTCTCCCTGCAACAACAACAAAAAAAACCCTTCCATCTCAGCTCCTGCTCAAAGAGAAAAACCTGCGAGGCTGGCATGTCTGTCAGAGAGGAGACTCAGATGAGCGTGGACGAGGACAGCGCAGGACGCAGGTGAGTCCACTCTCTCACCAACATTCCTGGGATCCATCCCAACGTTCCCATTCAGCCCAGCAGAACGCGGCGGCGGCGGTTCGGCTGCTTGCACTGAAATGCCTAAATGAATCATTTGTTTCTTCGTTTAATCGTCTAATTTTGATTCATTTTGGTGCAGATTTACTCATATGCCATCAAAGATTTCATTTGGTTCCTCTTTTGAAACTTTTGTCCAGACTGTAGCTGAGTTATGAATCGATTCCGTTGTATTTCGCATTTTGAGTAATGAGCACTTTTATTAGGCTTTCTACGAATATTATTGATATGCGTCTTATGATACAAAGAAATGCTCATATTCTGAGAATCCTGATTTCTAAAATGAAAAACTGCAACACTAATGGACCAACGAGATCATCTGCTTTTCTGTTGAAAAGATTTAGATTCAACAGCAGAAAGGAGATAAAAGATCTGAATATCAGCTTCTGTTTGCATGAATTTACTCACCATTAAAGACGTTTCAAACAATTTAAATAATTCCTTTTTTGCTACAGCAGCATAAATCTCAGAAAAACAACCTTAATCTCTAAATGGTTTTAGAAATAAAACACGAATCAGAATAAATCTAGAGCAGCTCCACAGTCATCAGGTCTAAATACAAACTTTTGGAATCTGTATAAATTAACGCTTTTCCACTGTCTGCTTAATGTATCAGTGACAAAACAAAGCACATTTTTCTTTTTTTAACCTCATCTAAAATTTTCTCCATATAAACAATTCAAAACCATAAAAATCAAAATGCCTCACAGTTTAAATCTACATCTTTACTGAAACTTTGGCCAGTCTCATCAGGAGATAAAATGGCTGCAAAACCAGAAGTATTTGTGTAAAACCCATCAGGGGGATTGTTGTGGAAACAATGAAGAGTCCTCAACTCAGGAAAAAGAAAGAAGTCAGTGTTTCATGTTGTTTAGGGGCGGAGCTGCAACACCTGTTGCAGATGGACCAGATATGGGAAAAAGAAAATCCCACATTTACTGAAAATATTACCAAACAAAAATCCTCCTGCTGTCACTTTAGCTGCACCTGTAACTGTATAGTTAAAGCACAGAGAGACACAAAGCCTGCTGGGTTTGGATGTCAGTGTGTTTGTTTTTGGATCATCGTCCTGCTTAAAGATCCAAATCTGGCCCAGATTCACTTCACTGACGGATTTTCTGAGGTTCTCGATCCTTCAATGAACTGAAACGAGGTTCCTTGGGCTTTTGGAGTAAGAGGCCCACGGCACCACACACCCTCTACCATGCTTCAGTGAGAACAGCCTTGATCTTCTGCTTCACAACAAGTTTCCCTTTAAAGTCCCAGTGGCGTTTGCAGAACTGGACATGTCAGCTGCCAGACAACTGGCAGGATATTGATTAGCTTCAAACGGAGACTTTATCTCTGCTGCACTTCTAACCATCCTGATCCATCTTGGTTGCCATAGTTACACCTTTGCATTTCAAATATTTCCTGTACGGATCAATAGGAAGTGCTGCTGGGAAAGCATCAGGCCTCACATCCACACATCAAACAGCGGTGAAATGTGCAGGTTTAGGCAGGCGTCTGCTTTCTTGGAGCTGTTCTTCCACATATGAAGATCAACACTCATCTGGTTCCTTGGTTGTTCTCTTGTCTTCCCTATTTTGGAGAGTTGCTCAGAGAAATTAACTTCTCAAAGAAATAGGAAGTAAAGAAGCTTATGAAACGCTTTGCTTACATTTAGCTTATGGGAATTATTAGGAGTTCTGACAAGTGAGGCGTCAGTAATTAAGAAAAAATAAATAAAAATTTCCTTCACTACTGAAGTAAAAGATAGTTAGATATTTTTTTATCTCGTTTTCTGGGAGTTTTTGCTCCTGCAGATGAAAAGATGAATTCATTTTAAGGCTTTAAATCTGGAGACTTTGTCAAATAAAACGGATTTTATGAGAATGTCAGCGTAACTACGCCCTGATCGGCGGTTTTTGTCGCTGATACAAACAATCTTTCTCCAACTGAAAATGACCAACATGGGAAAGAATGGACTGTTTTAGACCAGCGGTTCCCAACAGATGGAGACAGGGCTCCAATGTGGACCATGAAGAGTAAAGAAATAGGTCATAGAAAGTGATTACATAAAAAATGACACATTAAAAACAAATCCAGCCATTGTGGACTCATAATTGGGTTTAATAACGCTGCTCTGCACTCAAAATTTCCCACGACTTATCATAACACACTTTCAGAAAAGGTCCGACTGAGAAGCACTTCACTCACGCTCCCTGGTCAGGGGTATTTCAGCCAACACAGGGAGTTTCACTTCACGTCACCACAGGTAGGAAATCTAGACCACCGTCATTATCTCCCTCCGTGAAAACTCCCACTGAGGTAAAACCCCAGAGAAGCAGAACAGGTTTGGTCGCTATAGGTTTAAAGTACATTTACCCACAATACACTGCAGGCTGTTCTATAAATGTCTTTCATAGTAATCACTGTGGGCGTTCACCAGTTTAACTCTTACAGTCACAAACGTGTTGAGTTCAGGCTTTAATCCTCTGATGAATGCAACCAGTAAGCATTTCCTTCTGTTTAATTCAAATCTTTGACTTCTGAAGGATGAGCATGATGGGAATTTGTTTAAAAGTTATGCAGCTGTGGCATCAGAGTCTCACATCACTGGAAATTCCCGCAGCAGAGTTAAATATTAAACAGAAATGTTTCTTACAACACCGAAAAACACAAAACCTTACAAAGTGTTTCTGTCTACTTTCTAGTGCAAATATCTTATCTCACTTGAAAAAGGACAAAAATAAATTACAAGTAAGTTTTCATCAAGACATGGGAGCTTTAAGTCAATAAATCCTTAACATTAATGGAAAAATGACTTTGACCAGTGGAACTGGTACTTTATTTTAACCTGTATTCAAGAATTGTTGACAAAAACAATGTGGCTTATAGAAAAGTTACTTGTAACTTAGTTCTGTCTTATTGAAAGTGTGATGAGATATTTGCACTAGAAACCAGCCAAAAACACTTTGTAAGGTTTTGTGTTTTTGCAGTGAAACAGTTTTTTTTATTGCTGTCAGGACCAACAGTGGAGATGTAGTTTTATAAAGATAAAACTGTTTTATCTTTTAATCTTTTAATCAAACACTAAAAATAAACCCCCAAAGTCACTTAATTAGATTTAGAATGAGATCAAAATGGATATATTGTATTTACTGCAGAAAATAATCATGCCTGTGTGGAGATGCTTTGTTCAGCAGCGATGATGGAAGAATGGATGGAAGAACCCCTGAGTCTGAGGTGGAGGTTCACCTTCCAGCAGGACAACCGCCTGAAACATACAGAGATACGATGGACGGTTTACATTCATGTGTCAAAATGGCCTAGTCAAAGTCTAGGCCTGTGGCTAGACTTGAAAACTGATGTTCAGAATCCAGTCTGTCTGAGTTTAAACTGTTTTGCACAGAAGAATGTTAGGAAAAGTTCAGATTCCTCCAGCTTTCTGATCATGCACCAAACTGTGTTAAAGTTTGGTGCCCATGACAAACTGCAACGGCTCAATGGACAGTAAAAGCTCTGCATTCATGTCACCGAGTGGTGAGTTTTGTCCCTGAATCAAAGCAACAACACAAGAAGAGGAGTAAAACCTAAAGGAATAAATCCTGTGAAGTGAAAAAGTGAAGAAAGAGAAACATGTTTGGGTTGGAGGTTTGATGCAATCATTGAATTAGCATGAAAACAGAGCACAAATTTAGCTCCCTGTTCTAAATTTGTGCTAGAGGTTTCCTCTGAGACTGTCAGAAACGGCGCGTCTGTTCAAACGGTACTCCTCCCCCTCATCGCTGCCCACAGGATGATGCTGATCTGAGTTCAGAGGTGGAAACTTTGAGCTGAGAATCATCACAGCTGGAAAAATGTTAAGAAAAAAAACACTCACTCCAGCACCAGCTCCGTGATGACAGTCTCCATCTGATGCAGGTGTGTGTGTGTTTGACAGAATGGAGGGTCAGTGCCGGTCGTCTCAGAAGTACCTGCTGCTCCATGTGTGGTGCGGACTCCTCACCATGGCCCTGGTCATCATGGCCGCCTTTATCGCTTCCATCAAACCAAAATCTGAGCTAGTAAGTAAACCTGATCCACACATTTCCACATTATAGGTTGAAAACTTTGACGCCTTGAACATATCTGAACATAGATTCAAAGAAAAGCCATGAAAACAATTTGTTGCTAAATAGTTTGGAATTCAAGAATTTAAAATACAGAAAATTGAACTTTTCTCAAACAGGTTGTATCAAATGTATTACTGGTGATGAAAAAACCTGGTCTTCAGTGAGATAATCAAACTTTAGATTAGTTCAGATTCCCTGTGAAACATCTGGGTGTGACTCCTACTGGTGATGTAAGCTAACAGCTAAAGACCCAGTTACACCAGGATTCCTTTTATAGCACCAGAGCAGATCTGATCTTTGAACAATAAAGATGACAAATACTGAAATTTTTCTCTGTGAGTCGATTTGTGATGAGGCGATTATTGAGTCGGTCAGAACCAAAGTGATGCACAGAGATTGTTAATCACATGAGATTTTGACCCAATAACATCTAAATTTCATCGACTTGTCTAAATATTCTGCAGCAAACTTTAAACGAGCTTGCAGATGCTTTTTCTTCATCAGTGGAGTCTGCATGAAGGCCTGAATGACATATCTTATATTTAATTTTTTCAAGTAAAGTCATAGTATTCCGCCTTTATTCTTGTAATTTTATGACTTTATTCTTTATTTTTTCTTAGTATGGCTCTAATATTCCATCTTCCAAATGGAAATTATTAAACCATCACATAAATACTTATTGAAGACTTTTTATTGTACCACGTTTCTTTTATTTTGGTCCTGATTCTGTTTCAGTGGGTTAGCTCTTACAGTGAGGAAATATTAAGTTACAACATCAGAATCACATGATCCAAACTTTCCACTTCAGGTAGTTTTTCATAAATTGCTTTAAATCACCAGTTGTTGTGAAGATAGGCACATAAAAATATATAAAACATGGATGGCATGAAGACTGACGTTGAATAAACAAGTTACCCACAATGCACTGCAACCTTTCCTGTATTTCCCAAAGAAATAGGAAGTGACTTTGAGTAGCTTTAAAAATAAAAATTTGTTTAAAGAAACTCTTCATTTATGTTTATCTTGGAAATTATTAAATGTTCCAACAAATGACGCATCTGAATAAAATAAAACATGTGATGATTTATATTCTGAGCATTTCCACACGTTTGGCTTCAATTTCCCCAGATAGTATTTAGTAAAGAAGTATCTCTAATTATTTTGAATCATTTTTAAATTGCTTCAAAAGCACAAATTACTCCTTGAAGACATCATGGGGAAATAAAAGCACAATGATTTCTGTATTTTTACACTTTACTGGTTTGATCAGAAGCTTATCCTGAGAAAATCTTGTAGATTCTGAATTACATTACAATTCATCTTAAGCGTATATATATCTAAACTGCCAAACATATTTTATTAGTTGTTTTAGTTATTTATTTTTGGCTGCAGCTGGTCAGTTCTGTCCAAATGTTGTTGTTAACTTGCAATTTAGAAAAATATCTAAAACATTTTGATAGACATGAGTTATCCGGTGCATGGATTAGTTTTAAATTGAGAAGTTTAATCCATTCATTGAAACAAAGTTAAAACCTGATCTGGTTTAATTTTCGCCTGTAGGTGGCAGCATTTTCAAAGCTAACAGGCTGTCCTCGGGTTTCCCCAGACGGTTTGGCTCCATTGTGGGTTCAGAAACATCTTCACACTCTGATGATCTTTATCTATCTCTGATTGGATTGAAGCAAAAACTGATCAGAAAAGATTTGGTCTAAAATGTCTCAGAGTCTGAGAGGTGGAAATTTCATGAAAACCCCCAAACCTCAACAATCCACCAGTAAAGCTAACAGTCATGACTACAACCTGGACAAACAGCAGTTTACACCTGATTCTTCCCAGCATGAAAACCAGAGCAAAGTTTCTCTTCATTTTTCTGAAATCAGGTTTTTGTTCGTCAAATATGTGAAACTTAGTGAGCAGCAACAGTTTGAATTAGTTCTAAGACACACATTTAAACTCCAGCAGGAGAATATTTAATGAAAACAACAGAGACAGACAGACAGACAGACAGACAGACAGACAGGCAGGCAGACAGACAGACAGACAGACAGACAGACAGACAGATAGACAGACAGACAGACAGACAGACAGACAGACAGATAGATAGATAGATAGATAGATAG
Source organism: Xiphophorus hellerii (assembly GCF_003331165.1). Lineage (NCBI taxonomy): Eukaryota > Metazoa > Chordata > Actinopteri > Cyprinodontiformes > Poeciliidae > Xiphophorus > Xiphophorus hellerii. The sequence goes on along the minus strand of NC_045674.1, from coordinate 1,635,180 downwards.
ATAGATAGATAGATAGATAGATAGATAGATAGATAGATAGATAGATAGATAGATAGATAGATAGATAGATAGATAGATAGATAGATAGATAGATAGATAGATAGGGAAGTAAATACAATGTAGGACAGAAGAAAAAGCAAATAATCAAAATAAAACAGGAACTTCAACTCAACAGAAAACCCAAACCAACTCAGAGCATAAAATCACAACAGGAAGTTTTTAAAATCTTGTCAGTAATGAAGTGTTATACTCCATAAACACTGACTTTAAACGCTTTTGTCCCTCCAGCCCAGCGGCTCCCAGGAAACCCCTCCAGCAGGTGCGCGTCAGAAAGTCAGACTGTTTTTCAGAGTAAATCTGATCAACGCCACTAACTTTGTTTCATGTGATTTTTCTTTTCAGTCAGCGCTCACTTTTCCCCAGAGGGACTTGTTGGTATGTTGGATCATTTACACACCATAATGATTCACCAAACTGACTCAGGAAGCTGAAATTACTGTTCTTTGTTGCTTTTCAGGAAAGTGGTCTTCCTACATTGAACTGGAAACACGTAAGTTCACCTTCACTTCCTTCTAACATTCAAATGATTCCTTTCACTTTCTGAAGAAATGAATCCGTTTTATAAGTTTCTAAGCTTTTATTTAGGATTTTCTCCATGTTTAGAAGAAAAGAGCTGTCGTTTTTTCACTTGTTGCTCTTTACAGGTTGAACTGTTAAACTTCTCATTTTTCATGCTGTGAAAATCAATGAACTCTTTAAAATAAGCAGCACAGGTTGCTTAGCAACATCCTGTTTATTTATTTATACAGAGACAATACACATTTTATTAACCTTTGAAACCACAAACTTATTAAAAACATGTTAATGTTAAATGTTAAATATGCAAACATTTTATAACCAGAACATGTTCCAATCTAATTTTGCAATTTCAACAGATATGATTTGAGGTAGTTTAGAAAACAAACAGATTTAATTCATGTTCACATATCTGTGTCCAAATCACCACAAACACATTTAGATTCAGTCACATGGAGTCAGAATTACAGTCCAGGACAACAGGCAGTGATTGATTGATTGATTGATTGATTGATTAATTGATCTGGTATTTAGAGGAAAAAGCTACGAAAACTTGATGTTTCTGTTCAAATAGCAGCAAGTTTGAACAAAACAAAGGAAGTGACCACAATAGATTTTAAGTCTGAATTTAAAACAAATCAACCTGCAACAAGTTTGAACTGAGGTTCGAAACACACACAATTCAGGTGTGTGTAGCTGAGGGTCACTTGGGATTTTTGACTAAACAGATCAAGGAAAAGAGATAAATGGAGAATAATGTGGAGGTGTGGACTGAGCCCTGTGGTACACCACAACCATCATGAAGCAGCTGTGTGAGAATATTTTACATCCACATGAATGACTTGTTGTGCTCTCATGTAACAAACCTCTAAATGACTGCAACTCAGCATGATGTTTTACTCTCCTCTGGTTTTCTACCCAAAGGAGCTAATGTTCCTCTGTGGAAGGGTAAAATAAACACACCTGACCCCTGAACTCTGACCTCAACCACATAAAGGCAGTTACAAAGTCGGTCTTTTATCACCTGAAGACACAAAAACCTCTTTTATCAAAGCACCAATTAGAGATAGATCTTTATTGTCATAGGACCGATGAATAAGTGTGACTATGGTAACAAATTAGCAGCAACAAGTTTTCAAACTTTAATAATTCAGATATTGTTTAAATAAGTATTAAATATTTATATTACCTAAGAATTCATAAATCAAAAAGGATATTTTAACTTTAATGAAAATATTATTAAATTACAAGGTAACAGATAATCAGCCCTCATTTGCAGAAGCCTTGACCTTTAACCTTACTTGTGTTGATGAAAAGTGCTGATGTGACGCCTACATGTTTGGTTACAAAAACTTCAAACATGTTCTGGGAGAAGTCAGTCATTCTGAGAACGGTACAAACAAAACCCGAATCTGAAACTCGTCTGCTTCTGTTACATAAAAGTTAAATTTGTCTCCACCTTCAGTCGACTCCATTTCTGAATTCAAAAATCCTGAAACTGTACGCTCTGGCATTTCGCTTTAGCAAAAGATTTAACCTTTATAAGAATATCTGAAGACAGCGACTTTAATTTCGGCAAAATTTAAGATGGTAAATTTCAAAAGAAAGGAACTGTTAAAGTTAGTTCTCAGTCACTGATGTTAAAATAGTCCAATTTGCAGCGTTAGTAAATGTTCTGAGCCAGTCGGTGTGTGTGAGGCGGAGCAGGGAATCCAGCCTCGTCATGTTTCCAGTCGCTTGTGTCGGCTTCCTCCCACCATGTTGGCTCCTTCCTGTGTGAAGTGGCTTCCTACAACCACAACAAACCTGCAATGACTTTAGGCATAACTATGAGCCATAGCAGCAAACATGGGTTTGATGTTTAGCCTGTGCTGACAGAGAGGAGATTATGAGGCTTTCATTTCTCGCAGCTCATGGTGAAACAGATCTGTTTATTCTGCTGGAAGCCAAAGTGAACTCAAGAATCTCATTTTTTCATTACAAACCTTCTTTCATCTGTAAGGACAGTCGGTGGGGACCCGGAAATTCAACCACACACAGGAGTTGCAAAGGAAAAAAGTTTAATAAAATTTTCAGATACTGGTTGCAGCTCAGGATGTGGTCATCAAACACAGCACTGAGAAGAGAGGAGAGAAGGCTGGTGATGCACTGATAGAGGGCTAACTTAGAAATGTTCAGCTTAACTGACCTGTAGTGCAATGGACGGGTGGAGCAGAGAACCCAGGAAGAGACTAAGACGATAATCAGGCAGAGGTCATACACAGGAGAGCGGAGAGAGCAAACTTAGCTTGAGGGGCAGGCAATAGTCAGTGGTCGTGAGGCAAAGCTTGGGTCAGGGTCCAGAAATCCAGAACAGTTGGGATCCGTGAAGGGCTTGGCAGGGGGGTGTGGGGGGGGTCAATCCATGGATAGAAAAGGGTCAAAGAAACACTGAAGGCTTTTAAGGAAAAGCTGGATCTCTACTGGCTGTCGCTAATCTGGCAAGGAGGCTGAGAGGAGTTTAAGTAGGGAGGGGACCAGGTGGAACAGGTAAGCAATCAGCAGGCGTGGCAGGTGAACTGAATGAGTGTTTACGCACAGCATGGACAGGACAGAACATGGATCATGACATTCATCCCTGTGCACAGATCTGTAAAGCAGACACATATTAGCAACTTAAACATATTTAATCTTCTATCATTTCCATATATTCTGTTTTCTCTCCATTTCTGACTGGTTGGACGCCGTCATCTCTGAGTCTGAGTTTCACTGACCAGACATGAGCAAAAATCTCTTCCTTGTTTTTCAACCTGTGATCCTGAAACTCTTGGAATCTTTTAAAGTTCTCCAGGTTTTCTGAGGATTTTTCGAAATTGTTCTGCATTTGAGGAACGATCTAGAGTCAACATGAAGCTTCAGTTATTACAGCTAGAAAAAAAGAGATCAGGCCTGAAATCTGTGATGAACTATGACCTGAACCTTCAGAGCCACATAAAGACAGCTACAAAGTCAGCCTTCTATCAGCTGAAGAACATTTCCAGGATTAAAGGACTGATGTCTCAGCCAGATCTTATTTAAATGATTATTGTCTTTATTTAACCAGGTAAAACTCCATTGAGATCCACATCTCATTTTCAAGAGGGACCTGAGCAGACATCTGCAGCACACATGTAGAGAAACTCACCCACATGTTTATCTTTGGTCCCTGATTACTGCAGCAGCGTCTTCACAGCTTAAAAAAGTCAATCCTCCAGCTGCAGCTGGTCCAGAACGCTGCTGCTGGCGTTCTGACTAAAACCAGGAAGATGAATCACTGATCGTCTTCGCACTACAATACATTAAAGATCTGCTACTGTTGTATCAACCCTCCTGACCTCTCAGGTCTTCTGGTTCTGGTTCTGGTTCTGCTCTGCATCCCCAGAACCAGAACCAAACATGATGAAGCAGCTTTCAGCTTCTGTGCACCACAAATCTGGAACAAACTTCCAGAAAACTGCAAAACATCAAAAGCACTGAGTTTAGACCAGAAACATTTCTTGGGAATGAACTGTTTCCTTCGGTTCAGTGCAGCTGCGGGACTGAAGGAAATGTTTTGGATGTTTTTTGTGTTTTTGCAGACTTTGGTAAAGATGCGTGGAGGGAACACGTGGCCTGTGCGTCCTGCTCCCTCTGCCTCCATCAGGACGCCATCTACGTCAACAGCAGCAGCCTGGAGAGCTCGCTCTTCTTCTTCTACGCCCATGTGGCCTTCAGGAAGAACACGACTCACAACCTTCCCTCGTCTGTGATGTTGATAAGAAATGCCACTAAATATCCAAAGAAGGACGAGAGGGTTTTGGTGGCTGTCCCGGCGGCGGGCGAGTCGGTCTGGTTGGGGAAGATGGTGACTCTGACCGGCGGCGACAGCGTGAGGCTGAGGATCACAAGAGAATATCTAAAAGGCGACTCGTTCTGGGGAGCTTTCCAGCTCCATTAACGCGCCACGTCTGGATGGACCGGTAGTTCTGGTATAACTTATGACCTGTTCATTCATTTGGTTAGATTTTTTCCCCCAAATACATTTCTGAAGTATTTCCGTTCCTCCTGTGGCCAACATGGAACACTAACTCCATCAGACAAGTTTAAATGCAGATTTTACTCCTAATCGTTGAATAACGGCCCTTTTTCTCAGTCCTTTTGGTTTAGTGAAGTTCATCCTCCGTTTGAAGCCAGTAGAAAGTTTAAATGAATGTAAACTGTGAATGGGCCATAAAAAACCTCCTTCATTCCTATTTTGTAACTTCTCTGTGTGTTTTTTTAATTTATAATTAAATATTTTATCGTGGTTGTTTGGAAGCAAACCAGAAAACTAATAAAATGTATTCTTATTATAAGTCACATTGTGTTTTTGTGTTTAACATTTCATTTTTTATTACTCCAGGTGTAATTATGTTCACTTATTGTTTTTTATATATTTATGAACAACATGCATTGCAGTCTGAATTATCCTTCGGTGTGAAATGATGGATGTTATTTTTGCATTAAATATGTTCTAAAGGTATTTTTTTTACAGTTTCTGTAAACATGCTGAATATTAACTTCTACACCAAATTCTGACTGATGATGCTCCGGTCTTGTCTCCTGAGGTAACGCTAGGCGGTTTTGTTGTCCCTCATTTTGACTGAAAGAAATCCCATCGTTTCATATTTTCACATTTTTATCCGTCAACTTTTAAAATGAAAATCATACATTAGAGTTTTATTTTCATTCAGTTTAGCTAATATTCAACAAGTTGAATGGAGAACCCACATCATGCCATCACACACCAAGATGTAACCTTTCTGAGAGGTAAGAAAACCCGCTGACTGCAGCCCCAGTAACTTTCTGAACGCAATGAAAGTGAAAAATGGCTCTTAAATTATGAACGATTCTCCGGCTGTGGCCTGAACGCACCGTCTCACAGCCTCCTCCTGGTCCTCATGGAGCTGAACTGGAACCTGTTTGTGCGTAATCAAATGTCTCCGGGTTTATGTGTTGATCTGGAGGATGAATCCAGTCTCTGCTGCCACACCGGAGAATGGAATAACCAACACCAGCCAAAGTTTTGAAATCAGGGAACATTTCTCCATCTGAAGTGATCAGAAGACTTTCTGAAGGAGAAGTTTCCTGATCCTGTAAAACGCAGCAGCAGGTTCAGACGCTCCAAAGCCTCCTGAGCACAACTTTTCAACGCGCCGCTCCTGGATAGGGAGACGCATGGAGTCAGGACTAGAGAAGACACTCAGATGGAAATTTATATATATATATATTTAATTAATTTAGTTAGCTGTGCGATAGTCTCAGTGCATAACTCCAACCCCCGACGTATGTGGCAAGGCCTTCAGATTCTCACAGACTACAAGAACCCCAATACACGCCATCATCAAGTTCGCAGACGACACCACGGTGATCGGCCTCATCAGAGATAATGACGAGGCCGCTTACAGGGAGGAGGTAGACCGTCTGGCTGAGTGGTGCGACAAAAACAACCTGCAGCTGAACACCGAGAAGACCAAGGAGCTTATCGTGGACTTCAGGAGGAACGCTGACCCACATCCACCCATCCACATTAAGGGGACAGTGGTGGAGCGTGTGGACACCTTTAAGTTCCTGGGAGTCCACATCTCCGAGGACCTGACTTGGACAACCAGCTGCTCCAAACTCATTAAGAAGGCGCATCAGCGCCTCTTCTTCATGAGGACCCTGAGGAAGAACCACCTGTCCTCAGAGATCCTCACGAACTTCTACCGCTGCACCATTGAGAGCATCCTCACCAACTGTATTACAGCTTGGTACGGGAACTGCTCTGTCTCCGACCGGCAGGCGCTGCAGAGGGTGGTGAAAACTGCCCAGTATATCGCCGGGGCACCGCTCCCTGCCATCAAGGACATCTACAGGAAGCGGTGTTTGAAAAGGGCCGGGAAAATCACAAAGGACTCCACTCACCCAGCACACACACTCTTTTCCCTACTGCCCTCTGGGAGGCGTTACAGAAGCCTACGGACCAGAACCACCAGGCACCGGAACAGCTTCTTTCCCACAGCTGTCACGCTTTTGAACGCCTCCTGACATAAAACATAAACTATAAGGACTGTACTCCCCTATCCTCTCATACAACAATAACACACGGACTATCCTCACACACACACACACATCACGGACTGTTTTCTTCACACACACATACAACCTGTAAATTTTATCTGCCATTATTTATCTTGTATTATATTATATACATACTGTATATAATCCATTCCCTAACATTCTTGTATATTCTGTACAATCTGTATAATCTGTGCATATAGCTCTCATATTTATATTTATACACAATATCTATATCTCTTGCTATAACCCCTTATAGTCCATACATACATAGTCTTGTACATCTGTAAATAAATATTTATATCTCGTAGAGCACTTCTGGATAGATGCAAACTACATCTCGTTGCTTGTACTTGTGACAGTGCAATGACAATAAAGTTGAATTCTGTTCTATTCTATTCTATTCTATTCTATTCTATTCTAAAACTGAAAATGTCCTGACTTGTGCTCAGCTGTCTGAATTGTAATCCATTAAAATGATGGAAGGTCATCAGAAGTTTCTGTTACCTTAAAAAAAAAAACGGTCAAAGATGTAAAATATTCAGTGAAAGCAAACATTACTGCTGATTTGAAGTCATTCATTGTCCAAAAACCTGTCCTCCTCATTCCAGCTTTTCTTTGGAGGTAATGATTGCTAACAATAATCAATGATTTTAACACATTAATTCTGATCTGGAGTCCTGCTTCACCTCCTCTGATGACGTCATCATCCTCAGATGAAGCTAAAACACTATTTTTTATTAAACAATGAAGATGTTCTAGTGTAAGTAAACTTTAGATAAACTTTTAATAACGTCGCAAGTGACCAGCTGCGATTTGACCACACGGTGGCGCCACTTCCCACCAAATTCATTGAAACAAAAGCCCACGTGTGTATTCTGTAAACACAAACTAATCGTTTTTAAATTACAGCCCAAGGAGACATTTATAAGTTACAAGAATAACAAAGAAAGACATAAATAAATGTAAATATCGTTTATGTTGTCAGTAAATTCTTCAGTAATGTTTTGGGTCTGAAGGTGATAATGCAAAAAGCTGAAACCTCAAAGGTATTTATTTACAAGATGCGTCAAGCAGCAGCAGCAGCAAAACAGGAAGCCACATATTTGGTGCAGCATCTGTCAGCTTCCTCCAGCAGGTTCACACTTCGAGCGGCTCAGGCTGCTCACACTAACGCTGCTGCTGCCGTCAGCCTCCTCCAGCCTCACTGCCACGCCCTCCAGGTTTATCTCTGTGGAAAAGTGATCCGGTGAGAACAGTGACATGCTAAATTGGGTAATTGTTTTCAGATGTCGTGATGTCTGACCTCAACACTCATTAACTCCTGAAGTTTTGGGCTATTTTTGGAAAATTCCTCCTGAGAAAAAAAAAATTCCCAGATTCAGTCAGAAACAACTCCTGAGCCAGAATGCTAAAAATAAGTTTGAAAAGCTTTTGTGATGGACTGAAATACGCCACTTACACCTGATTAAATAAATCCATCCATGAGTCACATCAGTGTTTTAATAATGGGAAATATGGAGAGTCGATGTAAAGTTGGTTGCTGAAAACTGACAGCTGCAATGATTTCTTTAGGGACCATTTTCTTCAGGTCTTTATTTAATGTGCCGGGTTTAATAAGGATCTGTACCACACTGGATCCTGTGGTATTTGAAAACCTTTCAACAGTTCCTCAGGTTTCCTGGTTCTCACTCCTCACATCAGATTTTCTTGGGTTGTTAAAGCTCAGCTACATGAAAAAGACAGCTAAGCTCAAGAGATGAACCAGAGTCGTGTCATCAGATCTTCAGGATCGGTTTATTGTGATTTATCACATAACACAGATCCAACAAGTAGATTTCAGTTCCAACAAGGTAATTCCCTGGGGGAAAGAGGTTTGCCACTTTCTCTTTAGTCCAAAATTGAAGCATGAATTACAAACCCAGTTCCTATAGAAGACCTGGATGAAGCTTCAGAAAACCTGAAGAGTGTAAAGAATATTTCAGAAGATCATTCTGGGTCTTTGGAACTAAAATCTGAAGATGTTTTACTCTTGACTGGATGGTGTAAACTAAAAAAGGCCTTTAGTAAGAAGTCAGTTGTTAGCCTGCGTACATAAAGTTATCACCGCTGTGTGACAGGAGGAGCCGTTTCTTGCTTTTGCTAACAAACAAAAGTTATTCCTCTGGAAGGTACAAGGAACGAAAATAACTGAAACTAAAAAATCCTGTGGAACTACATGAAGACCGCTTTAAAGATTACAGCAAAGTTTTGCTGCTTGGAAGGAATATCCATATTTCAACCTTCATAAACAACAGCCTGTGATATTGACAGAAGAGTCTTCTCAGCTCTGTGATGTTTGATGGATTTCTTTCATGCACTGTTGGTTTTAAATCTCCAGCAGAATCTCAATAAGACTCAGGTCTGAGATTTAGACCGATCTGCTCCATTTCTGTCTCTCAGTCCTTTCCCTGATGGATTCCTGTGAAGTTCTGGATAACTGGGTGCTGCATGGTTCACCTCGGCTTCAGCTTTGATTTTTGTCAGATGTCTCCCTCTGATACAGCAAAGTCTTCTTGTGCATTTCTTAAAAATTAGTGTGGAGCTGCAGACCAAATGAATCCCATTAAAACACAAGCTGCCTTTCATCTGACCATGGGTTGTATTTCTCTTCTTTTTATCATTCGTCTCGTTTTAACGTGTTACTTTCTATGGTTGTTTTTTACACGTTGACCTGAACTCCTTGAAAGAAGAATTGTTTCTCATTTGGACTTTCTTGGTTGAAAAAGGCTGATTAAAATAACTAAAGATAGATTTTAGAGTCACCTGCCCAAACCACAACGTTCAAAAAGCCCAACTGTTTCCTCACTCTTTCACTTCTTTAATATTTTTCTGGTTATTTTTGGCCCAAATCAGTTGATCTGAACTTTCTTCTTTGCCTTTCTGTTTTTATTCTTTGTGTTTTTATTTCTTCTTTCATTCATTTTGCATCTGCAATCATGTTCCTTAAGGTCTGCATTGACAGACTGTCCATCGAAGACAAAGGCAGTGATATCAGTGTCTCCAGCATAAATGTAAGTTTATAACATGAAGATTAATATGACAAACCATAAAGGAAGAAACTCAGGAGAAACACAGCCTGCGTGACTGATCTAACAGAACGGCACATTTGACTTTGATTCACCACAAAGATTAATGGAGATGCCAAAATTTGAAATAACTTCCTCAATTTTGTAAAAAAAAAAAAAAAAGTTTTCAGCAGGTTTTTGGCTTTTCCAAAAATAAGCTGATTGAAGGGGAGATGGAAGTACATTTGCCAAATAAGTTCTGACGTGATGAGCATTTATCTCACATGAATGACCAGCCGTGTCCACCTGCTTTCGAATCACAGTTATTCTTCCTGCATGTCTCTGGACTGATAGAACAACTTCTGATAGCAACACATTCCTGAAAACCTTCCTCCATTTTTCTGCAGTCCAACACTCCGTCTTCATTTGGCTCAGGCACTGAGGAAAGTTTTCTACTTTCTGCAGACTTTGTTGGTAAAAAACCTACAGAAAGCTTAGAGGGTTTATAGCAGTTTGTTTTTTTGTCACTGTAGACATTTATTGATGTGATGAACAGGCGATAGACCAATAAATAAAAAGTAAAAACAACAGACACTTTATGCTCACAAACAACAGTGTGATGCCATGGCTCCTGACTCACTGCTAGAGAAATCTGCACAAACTCTGTCATGTTCACATCCGTCAGCTTTGGATTGTTTCTTTTCTTGAAGCAAAGATCCAAAATATTTCATAATTTCAGAGCAAAGTGGACCAAACAGACTCTGTTCTGGTGAGTTCAAGTTTTATTAAATGCTTACCTGTTTTCCAGGTTAGGTGATGTTTGGGGAAAGAACCATTGCTCACTCATTTTTCTGTGTTATTGTCATGTAGTTATGTATCTTTGGGACATTTTCCCTTTAAAAAAGTCTCATTGTTAAGAGAAGAACTTATTTTCTGTTAGAAATTGGTCCACAGAGTTGGAGCATCTAGAGAACACACATAAAGAAATCACTTTCTGTTGTAGAGAGCAGTGCTCTTAAATAACTTATGCTGCTTTCATTTTAATACCATAGCCACGATTTTTAGTTGTTTTACCAAAATATAGGAATATTTTCAGAAAAATCTGGACTGATTGAGATTCCAACTAGATATAAAATGGATCAGTTTGGATATTACGTTTGCTGTGCATTTCCACTGAACTGAATGAGTGTACTATAGATAAATAATACACAAAACCACTTTTTGTGCAAAACAAAACCAGCTATTTGTTGAGCATTCCCAAAACCTCCATCCGATCTAACAGGGTGTCCTCGGCATTTCACAGGACTTTATGTCGTTACGTCCGTCAGACTGAAGAATTTTCTCTCAGGTGACTTTGAATTTAAAGAAAAGGAAAAGCCGGGGAATCACCAACACCTCTCTGAGGGCCAGATGAATGTGAAATCAGAAGAAAAGGAAAAATTTGCTGTAATAATTGTGTCAGATGAAACATTTTGTTGCTCAGTTTGATGCAGGTATTTCCCCAAACTCTGCAGAGAGAACAAACTGCTCACATCAGACCAAACTCAGAACGTTCCTCAGAAAAGGAAGAAGTTTCAAATTACACAACTTCAAATGAAAAACAGACAAACAAAACAACATAGACGAATATGAATCAGGAAGCAGAGAATATGTTTATCCACTGTTAGTTCCTGAACTGAATAATAAAAATTCGCTCAGCTTCTTCTAACCCTGAAGACTCTGGAGCTTTCAGCACATTTCCTCTTCTGCCTCCAGCCTCTGTTGATCCCCTGCTGCTCCTGTCAGACCTCTCATGACATTTAAATGACACTAAAAGCAGAAACGCTCCCTGCTCAAATATCACCCTACACTGTGGACTCAACACAAAGCTGTCCTTTCAGAAAAGCAAAAGTTCAACTCAATTTTCAATTCAGCTTATTTATAAAGCATTGATTCACAGTGGAAGTCATCTCAAGGCTCTTTGGGAAAAACACAAAATGTACAAAGAGAAAAATGTATTTAATCCTCTACAATCATACAAACTGTATGGTCATTTATTCATCTGACCTTTACTTAACTAGCAGGTTAGTTATGAAGGGCAGATTCTTACTTACAGCAATGACTAGGCAGGGAAAAGAGGGGAAAACACAAACAGCACACAGTTCGAATAAACAAACAATAATTATACTGCTGAGGTCATAAAAACAATAAAACAATTCTGTGACATAAACAGAAAAAAATGTAACAAAATAAAACAAAATAAAAAGCGTTCAGCTTTACTGCTTGTTGAAGTTCGCTCCATAATGGAAAAATATTTCTCCACATTTTCATTTAATTTTGGAGACACTGAGAAGAACAAACACAAACCAAAGGATTTTCCTTTAACGACCCGTAAACTGCAGAGTACAGACAGAGAGACGTACAGCAGAGGTCAGGTCATGGAGGGAAAAACATAGATCTACGTTTAGAATAGAACAGAACAGAACAGAACAGAATAGAATAGAACAGAACAGAACAGAGAATAGAACAGAACAGAACAGAACAGAACAGAACAGAACAGAACAGAACAGAATAGAACAGAACAGAACAGAACAGAACAGAACAGAACAGAGAACAGAACAGAACAGAACAGAGAATAGAACAGAACAGAACAGAACAGAACAGAACAGAACCGAATAGAATAGAATAGAACAGAACAGAACAGAACAGAACAGAACAGAACAGAACAGAACAGAACAGAGAACAGAACAGAACAGAACAGAACAGAGAACAGAACAGAACAGAATAGAATAGAATAGAATAGAATAGATATAACAGATATCTGTTAACAGATAATAATAATATTCTGTGCAGGTATTAGGAATAGGAAATCACTACAGTAGAAAATTGGGAATAAAAATGGAATAAATGTCTTTTGGACCAAAGTTTTTCTCTCTGAATCATGTGGAAGTGTCTTACTGTCTCCAAACCTCATTACGCACAGCAAACATTTCTACTCTTTCATCATCAGTTGTGGATAATTATTCCAATCTGTAAAATGTTTCCTTTCAGACGCGGCGAACAGCATGGAGTTGTTACGTTTGCAGCAATCCCTCCTGCTTTACGGCTCTCCTATGTTAACCAACAAACTAACAACCAAACATGGAGAAGCAGCTTTCAGCTTCTATGAACCACAAATCTGGAACAAACTTCCAGAAAACTGCAAAACAGCTGAAACACTGATTTCCTTCAAATGAAGGCTAAAACCCAGCTGGTTTGATTTTAACCATCATAAACGAAAATCGATGATTTCTATGATTTCTATGATTTCTATGATTTCTATGATTTCTATGATTTCTATGATGGCTCTCATCAAAATGTGACGTTTGTTTCTGGTTTTCTCAGTTGTTGACTGGAGTCGTTTGTAACTTTGTGTTTTTGTGGTTTTATGAAGCAAAGCATGAAATATTCTGTACAAGTATTGATGGAAGAATCATGAACTGTTGTTGTTTGGAGTTTTTTTGCTCAGGTAATAAATGTGACCAAGTGATAGAAGGCCGAATAAATGATTTACTTTACATCAGTGCAGAATGTCAATGTGAAGGTTTGAGAGAAGTAGAAGATGGACAGAATATCTAATATAATCTAAACTGTTTTTAATATATAAGTTCAATAAATATTTTTGTGTTTCTAAGTTCTTTAAACCATCTGTAAGTAAATGTGGTCCATTAAAAAAACCTTCTACACCTTTGTCTCCTCCCCACTGAACAATCTCACAGCTAAATTATTTATTATCACAGATAAAGTCAGCTGAGGAGATAAAACTGGAGGTTTAAACGTTTTAATTCCTGCCCCCTCAGCCAGATTCGACGGACCGAAAGGAAAACGTTGCTGCTCCAAGCAGAACCTCAGTGGAGGAGAAAAACGGATCTACAGCCAGTCCAGCTGAAACCATCACCACCAGCAGCAGCAGCTGGTGTTCTGGCCACATAAACATAAAACTGAGTCAGAAATCCTTTATTAATGGTTGTGGTTTCAAACACTACAGGCAAAACAAGCGGACTAAATATTTCTCTTCATTTTAACCATTAGAAAACAAAATGGATATATAAAAAGCATTAATGTGTATTTGGTTAACTGAGCTGCCTAATAAAGCTAATAAATAACTGAAACTTGTAAGTTTTACTGCTTCTTTATGAGCAGAAACCATTTCTGATGTCCAGCCTTCTGCTGCTCTGCATCCTGGACGGCCCGGTTCAGGAGGCAACTGGAAAGTGATGAATCAGTGATCAACTTATTTAATGAGTTTGCATTTTTAGACTCTTAATTTACATTTGAAACAGGAGAGAGAGAGAAAGAAAAGAACTTGAACTGTGAACGTCCACAGTTCCTGCAGAAAACAGAAGATGAAGTTGGTGAAGTGAAATCAGGTTCATGGAGTCCAGCGACACGTCTACCTGCTACAATGATTTCTGAACAGAAACCTGAGCAGGGAAACTTGCTGACAGGAGAAACTCTCAGATTGTGGTCACTGGATGAAAGAGGATTTAAAAACAAGAAAAAATGCAGGAAAACACAGAAACTCTTTTGGCCAGAACAGCAGCAGCAGATCTCTGACAGCCGAGACTCAAACAGACAAAGTTCTCCTTTTCTCCATCTGCTTAATGGTTTTAGTTTCCATGCAGGCTCAGTTTGGACGTCCAGGTTCCACTGATGGTCCCTGAAGACAAAATAATAATAATAATAATTTTTACCACCTTTAACATGAGCTGTCATTTAAAAAGCAGATCATTCTCAGCTGCTGTGCATCAGGTGCATCAGCTGGCCGCCTGCAGCGCAGAGAGGAAGATAATCGCTTCTTGTCTTACTCTGAACGCTCCTTTGATTCTCAGCTTAAAAATGGACCTGCCTGAATTAGTCCCTTTACCCCCTCAGGAAGCCGAGACATCATCAGCTGTCACTCATTCCTTTTTGCAGGAAGCAGACATGAAATCATTTTGTTCCATCACATCATCTCTACTTGCCTCTCTGCAGGAAACTGCACTTTCAGAGGAAAGGGAAACAAAAGCCTGTCCTGTCAGAATCCTAGCAACCATCTGTTTGGCTGGTTGCCAGCGTGTTGATGTGCAGAAAGTAGCCCTGCAGAGGACAGTGACAGGAGCTGCACAGTTTTTGCATGTCTTTAACACTGCAGGAGCAACTCTGATCTACATTAAGATGTAGAGCCGCCGGGTGAAGAACCTGCTGCAGTAATCAATGTGACTGAAGGTAAATGAGTGTCTCTGATGCTCATCCAGGTTAGTCCTCTAACCCTGGAAATGTTGTTCAGGTGATAGAAGGCCGACTTTGTAAACTGTCTTTATGTGGCTCTGAAGGTTCAGGTCAGAGGTCAGCCTGATCTCTGGTTTCCAGCTGTAGTAACTGAAGCTGTGGTGACTCCAGACCGTTCCTGTTTAGGCCCAAAGATAATAACTTCAGTTTTGTTTTTGTTCAGCTGCAGAAAGTCGTGACATATTGTCACATCAGTTTGTTCTAAGATTTTGTTCAGTTCTTCTTCTTTGTGGTTCATATTGTACCACAGAAAGCACATAAATCAGTCCTGTGGTCTCCACCTACCTGCAATAAAATTTCCCATCAAGTCGAATAACATTTTCATCTTCCATCCATCTGTACAGCTTATTGGAACATGCAGTGAATGTTATGCAACATACATGAGGCTTTATCTAATCACGCAGGGTGAGATTTCAAATAATCAGGATTTATTTAACTTGTACCTTGCAATTACTTTATGGTAACAATCAGATTGCGTCAGAAAATAGCCTTTCTTCCGATGCTGCACTGTTGCAGGGTTTCGAACAAGGAGTGACTCAGATTACAAAACCTGTTGGTGAGCCACTGGCAAAGTCACTGAGATCAGACTGGAAAACACACCGAGGGCAGGACAGGAAGGAGACACGCCCAGAAACACCTGAGACAAAACAGAGGCAGGTGTGACGATTAAATCCATACCAGGACGGCCTGCAGAGATCAAACACAAAGCAACACAAACAAACTTATTTATGCAGCACTGAGTCACAGCAAATATAAACTCTAACAGTTCTCTGGTTAATTCAACCCAGATCAGCTGATCATTAACTTTTTACCAGATCAATAAAAAGTTATTTATCTTAGAAAGCCGTGATAATTATTCCTCAATCTGAGATTAAACAAGAACAACCAGTCAGTGTCTGCTGTCAACGCCGCAGAGTTTCAACTTACACACAAATTAAACTCAGAAGAAAGAAAACCAACAAGTACGCAAAGTAAATAGCAGATATATCCAGGCAATATGGAGAGTAGTAGGAGAAAGTAGTCAATGGTCACTGTAAGCCTCTTCAAAAAGAAAAGGTTTTGGTCTAGTCAAAGACTCGATGTGACCTGCTGGGTTTCCTTAGATAGAAACTTTTTACAGTACTTTGAATGATGAACTGATCATACTGTACTGTTTGATAACTTGGATCAATTGGAATGATTGAATTGAAAGGATTTTTTGTAAAGTGGCAGAAACAACTCATTTAAATGAACTGAGTTGAATTTAAGTGAATAGTTAAAAGTAGACAGGATGTCTTTAAAGTAAAAAAAGGAAAGAGAGAAGAATGTTGGTATTGTAGGAAAACCTGGAGGTCTGTAAAAGACCCAAAGAACAGATGACCAAAAAAACATAATTTCTGAAGTTGGAAAGAAAAGGTGGACGAGTGGCAAAGAGTTATTCATTCATAACTCCACTATTGTAAAAGCTTTAACTTCACGTGACTGCCACATAAATTGGTTCTAATAATGGAAAAGTTACAGTTTTCTGCTGTAATCGATACCTAAAAGGGAAGTAGATTGTTGAGTGAACCTGGTCTTTGTTCCTAAATACCAGCTTCTGGTTTTCAGCTCAGACTTGATCCCTCTACGACAAACAGCAGGAGGGGGAGGAAGTGTCAGAGCTGCTTTTGTTCAGGCGGCATTAATGGCCCACTACTGCATCTGTGGCGTCGTCACTCTCCAGGTTGTGAAACGGGAAGCGACCAGCGGAGGTTTCCACGCTGCGTTCTGGTCACTGCTGAAACAAAACCCAGATCTCTGAGGGACCCAAAAGTCTCGTCGCTCTGCTAATACTTTACTGATCCTCCGTTTCAGGGCCTTACAGCCTCCAGTCCGCTCGGTTGGACTCTGTCGGCATGTCAAGCCAGCCACAGATGTTCTACCTCATTTAGGGAAGCTGTACTTTGACAAGGCCGTTTACAAACCAGAAGTTTCTTCAGCATTGATTTAGATTTATGTTGAGTGTAAAAAACACTAAAATCTAAGATGGAGCTGTTGCTTTTAATCCCTACGGACAAAATTTAACCAAAATCGATTTGAAGACAACAAAGATTATGTCAGATTATGATGCTGCCACCACCGTGTTTTACCCTCACTGACAACTGTGGCTTCACCTAAAGGCTGGAAACGAGAAGCAGGCTGGAAAATCCGACCGGATTAATCAGATTAACTACATTTGAATACAGGAAGGAAGGATCAGCCAGTTTGAGGTTGTTGACATCCAATCAGAGTCCATCCAACTTCTTTCTTTCTTTCTTTCTTTCTTTCTTTCTTTCTTTCTTTCTTTCTTTCTTTCTTTCTTTCTTTCTTTCTTTCTTTCTTTCTTTCTTTCTTTCTTTCTTTCTTTCTTTCTTTCTTTCTTTCTTTCTTTCTTTATTTATTTATTTATTTATTTTTTAATTTTCCACTCCACCTGATTTCATTTTAATGTTTTTTGAATCACCTGAACCAGCATCTCCATGTGTCATTATGAAAGTCAGGAGGATATGACAAGAATAAAACTGATCTATCAGTTTTATTCTTGTTTAACTCTCCTGAGCTCATCGTCCCTGACAGGTGCAGGAGAGCTACAAACAGCTGAAAGAGCTTAAACCTAATTTAAAACTGTATTTAACTAAGTTTTATTTCTTCTATTTGATTGTAGTGTATGGAAAATTCATACATTTTCAATACACTGATAAGGGATTGTATTGTTATATTCTTGGTGGAGGCCCTTTGGCTTTTCCCTACTTCATCTGTATTTTTAATTGTGCAAACTAAACTAAACAAAGTTAAAAACTAAACTCCACTGATGTTATTGAGTTTACAGCTCCTGTTTTATTAGAAAGACCGTTCCTGCTGCGTTCGTCACACTTCTGCTCCACACAAAGGGGATCCCTATTGTTTGCATGATAAGACTTTTGTCTTTTAAACGCAATGGTATAAGGATGTGGAAAATATATGTCATCACTTCCTCCGTCGTCGTCGTGAGAACGCCGCTCAGCTAACCTCAGCTCATGTTTTTAGGGTCTACTTCCTTTATTTACTACTGCCCTGTTTGCATACATCAGAGTTTTTCTTAGTTCAAGGAAACATTCAGACTTTCTCGTGTCCAAGCAATGAGACTCCATCGTTTACTGAGTGGTAAAAAATAGAAAACACGCTCCCTTCCCTCATTGTCTTCAGTAGAGGGTAAAAGCTTGTTGCTGACTGTTTCTTCAAACATGAATCATGAAAAGGTCAGAGAGAAAACACTGTAATGTCACTGCTGTGTGCATTAGTCACCTCTCAGAGTGACAGAATCTAACCAACATGAAACTGAAGACGGCCCCACTCGGAGTGGAAACGCCTGACATACAGTAGAGAAGCGGGTCTCTGCGGTCCTGGTTTACTAACAGGTGTGCTGATGACCTGTAATGAAAGTGTCTGCGGTGGCACGCAGGTTGGACCTTCTGCACCAAAGGAGGTCAGGTCTCCTGACATTTACTCTGTTTATGAAAAATAAAACATCTCGTTGTTTTCTAAATGTTCTGAAAGGATTTGTGACAGCGGCAGTTCAGGCTAAAATTATTCATACGCTTGGCAGATTTAGCTCCAGATTAAATCCTTTCTCTAATACCAGAATTGGCTGCATATGGTAGCATGTTGGAGGAACTGTAGCGTTAGTTCCAACCAACAGAGGAGCAGCAAAAGCAAATGAGGTGGATTAGCAGAGCTGCCGATAACTAATGGTGTCAGAGTGAAAAATGGTCTCTGCTGTCTGGATGTTAACGACTCTTTGGACGATGAGAGTTCAGATACCATAAAGCTATTTTTGAGATGAATCTTTTTATTTAACCAAAGTTTTTCTTCTGATAGGAAACAAGCTCTGAAGTGACCCATCCGACCTCAAGCTAGAAAATGATTCCTTTTTGATCTTAATTTTCCATGGCAACCATGGCGGCCATCTTGAAAAAGCACAAATATCTTTGTAAAAATGATTTCTATGATTTCAATTGAACATGATTTGGCACTTTAAGAATTCATTGATTTTAAATATTGGCAAATTTAGCGCACAAATTTATTTTCCATGACGGCCTGAATTCTTCAGTGGCGAACATTTTGGGTTTTTTCCCCAAACAGCAAGAATCTGGTGACATCTGTGCCAAGTTAGGTTCTTCTATCCACATGTGAAGAATTTTGCTTAAATATTCAATTATTCAATGATCTGCTGGACTATAATATCCTCAATCTATGTACTTACTACTTCATGCTCAAGTACTTATCATTTTTAATCATTTTGTGGAAATAAATTTTCCTTTCTTAAAAATAAAACAAACTCAGATCAATATTTCTTTGGTTCCTGTTTTGATCAATATTAGTAAAGCAGATAATCAATCCAAAGCTAATACATGCTAAGGTGTATCAGCTGCTGACCCATATAGGTCCTCATGGTCTAAATGAAAATACTAACATGAAAAATAAAACTGTCAGCAGTTAAAAATTAAGTCATCTGACATGTTTCAGTGGAAGTTATCTTAGAACATTCTTTCATTTCAATGTTTAAATGTTTAACTGTCTGTAATTAAAAGTCTGAAATATTCAGGCTGATCAGACCTCAGCAGGGATTTCTGGGGCACAGAAAGTGTTAGTCAGATTTTCTGCCCAGGTGGCGTTCATGTAGCCGCCGCTGCATTAAGTTCAGCCTCACCGAGTGTCAGAAAGGTGCTAAACTGTTAGCGCATGCTAACAGTCCTGTGTTCAGCTTGAAAACAGGACAAAAAGTGAAATTGAGGAGAGTTTTGGTGCCAAATCAGATTCAGGTAAAGTTGACAATTATAACTTTACAAACTTTAACATAATAAAGATAAAGAAATCGAAGGAAATCAGTGCAGTTCATAAACTGAAGCTGAATCCAGGCTGCTTCATTGTAATTAAGCCCAGACTTCCTGCCAGAGGTTTGTAGGCCGCCGTGCTGCGGAGCCCAGAGGCAGCTGAAGCCACGCAGCTTCGCTGGTTGAACCCGGCTTTGACCTGATTTCGGCTCCGTCAGAGCCCACACACACGCTGCCACCGGCGCAGCGAATGATGACAGGGAAAACCGAACCTTTCTGATGTGGATTTGTTTCTTAAAGAGTCGACACCTGTGAGTGTGTCACCGAGGGAATCTGAAACTGACGCTCTTTGCACAAACAGGGCCTCCACTTCGCCTACAACTGGTTCCTTCCTACGCTTCCACTTCCCTCGCCGCGTCACGCTTCCCTTTTCCATCCCTTCCAGGTCTGATGTAATGTGTGGCAGCAGACTGCTTGGGCTCAGCTGTGTGATTACTGAACTTCTCTGGGATAAAAATGACGCAATCCTTGATAAAAATCTGCAAAGAACAAAAGAGAGCTTTTTTTTTAGGCCGTACTGATAACAACAGGCAGAGTTAGAGGACAGAAATACGTCAGCGGGGGCTTGGAGGAATGGAGAAGGGGGAAAGGGCAGGTGAATACAGCAGAGTTTGTGTCCAGCTCTGTTTTCCCCGAGGCCGATGAAAAGAGGGATTTGTGTCAGGGAGGAATCCCATGGGAGCCTGAGTCACATTCTGCTGACGACCTCTGACCGGGAAAACTTTTCTGTCAGGATTTACAGATCAGCCATACTGATACAAATGATTTCATTTCTACATTCTCAAAACAAAAGCGGTTGGGATGTCTCACCCTCCAAGGTTATGTGACAGCTTTTGTTTGAGAACATCCTAGAAAAATAAATCCCATCTATCCAGAGACTAAAACAATCACATAACAGTAGGTTCTCACCTGCTCTGTTACGGTTTCACGCAAAGATGATCTAAAACAGCTGCTGGAGCAACATCAAATATTAATAATTTAAATAATTACAATGATACATATACCATTTATTTATTGTTTTCTGAATGGGGGGACACTTCTGCTAATGCACTGTCAGCAGAGATCATTTTTCGTTTAGCATTTTTGCGTTTTTGAAGATGCTTAACAAACTTAGCTTCCTCTAAATTAATTTTTCCAAATAAATTCTAAAGTGCTAATTTACTGGGCTGTTTTGTAAACTTTCAGTTGAATAAACTTCAATATCGGTGGCAAAGTTTTGGTTAATGACAGTTAATGCAGTAAACGGTTTGAAATCTACTGAGGTCTTTCTGATCGAAGTCGAACCGCGTTTAGCCAATTAGGCAAAATTAGCAGCAGAGTTAGAAAAACTCAACAACTATAAAACTGAAACCATTAATCAAAGGTCTGTTCCAAAATAAAATCACTTCCTGCAGTCACTGCTTTACCATTTTAGCATTAGCTTTTTAAAATGACATGTTGGTATTAGCAGAATTACTGTAAATGACTAGAACTTCAGGATAGAGCAACCAACTTTAGCTATCAGTGCTTTATCCATCCATCCATCCATCCATCCATCCATCCATCCATCCATCCATCCGTTGTCTTCCGCTTATCCGGGGTCGGGTCGCGGGGGTAGCAGCTTCAGAAGGGAGGCCCAGACGTCCCTCCCCAGCCACTTGTTCCAGCTCCTCCGGGGGAATCCCAAGGTGTTCCCAGCCCAGCCGAGAGACATCGTCCCTCCAGCGTGTCCTGGGTTTTCCCCTCCTCCCGGTGGGACCTGAACTCCTCACCAGGGAGGTGTCCAGGAGGCATCCTGGCCAGATGCTTGAGCCTCAACTGGCTTCTCTCGATGTGAAGAAGCAGCAGCTCTACTCTGAGTCCCTCCCGGATGACTGAGCTTCTCTCTAAGGGAGAGTCCAGACACAGTACGGAGAAAACCCATTTCAGCCGCTTGTATCCGCGATCTCGTTCTTTGTGCTTTAAACTGGTAGTTTTCATCCTTAGAGCAAACACTGAGTAAACGCTACGGTCCAGTAGTCCAGTTTGAGCCAGCTAACTGCTGGTGAGTAGCAGTTAGCTGGCGCTGGGGGAGGGTGAGCGCTGTGCTTCTTTCTGCACCATAAAGCTGAAGATATCCCTGGTTACTTTTACTCTTTCTCTTGCACCTTGTTAAGGAGGATTTTTGTATACTTACCAGTGGTACAACCAGCTTGTCCCAAACACTAAAATACTTAGAAAACTCCACAAAAAGAAGGTAAAATCCAATAAAATGCATTTTACGGTTTCATTATTTCTGCCACTGGAAAATGTTTGCAAATCTTTTATTCCATATATTCTAAGAAAACCTGTTTCATTTAATATTTTTATTTATTTCCTCTGCTTTCACAGGACACGACAAAAAACGTTCTAAATGACGGGTGGAATTACAATGGACCTTACCAAGCTCCGCCCACAACCGACCCACCTGACCGCAAGTCTCACAAACAAAGCCTCAGCGCGTTGTTTCTATGTAAACATGACTCGATTAGTGCATCTGGATTTTCACAATATATCAGCTACTAAATGGACAGAGGAACAAGTTCCTGTCATCATCTGGGAGGAGGTTACTGGTTTCTCAGTCACAATCTGGTTGCAAACCTGAGGCCAGCAGGTGTCAGTCAGTTATGGTAGATCTGAACTTTGACCTCAATATGAGAAGCTACAGACTGATAGGAGGAACCAAAGAGCTCTGTAAAGGTAAAGGCAAATCTTCTGAAGTTGGGATATAATTAATTTAATTTCACATAATTACCGCGGTAGAAGCCATTTGTTTGTTAACATTTTATGAAATATATTTGTTCTATTTGATGTTTGTTGTGAATGACGTAAACTCACAAACGAACGAGGTAATTAGTCCAACGTTCAGAAACTACAGCGGCTGTAATGAGCCACAGCAAAGGTAAACAAAGGTAAAATAACCCGAACAGGTGATCAACTCAAAACCACTCCTACCTTTTTACTCTCTCTCTTTGTAGTTTAAGCACACCTGTTACCGTGGCAACCGCCTGCGCCCCCAAGACGAGCAAAGATTAGTTAAAAACATAACATTCAGTCCGTTACATATCAAGTTTCCAGGCTTGATATTTATTTCTCGATTATTAATCAGCGCTTCCCTGAACACAGCGATGGTTGACTGACTAGCTGTACTTGGTGCTAACGTGGCTAACACAAGTAACAGTTTAGTCCAAAGCCTTTTCTGCTAAAATAAAACCTTTAGTGTATGTCAGATACAGACACATTGCATATTGATCTGTTTAGCTAACGTAAGACTGTGTAGCAGACAGGCTTCAGGGTGTAGAAGTTGTATCAGTTCTGCCATTATGCTGTACTTAGCTAACGGGAAGCTAAGTGTGTTTGTGAGATGGCCACGCACGTGACCAGGTAGAATGGGCATCAGCCAATGAAAAGCGGCCCTGTGATAAGGTCCAGGGAGTAAAATAGCAACAGCTCATTAACTATGATGCCTTAATTTTGATTAATTACGTCGATTTTAACACTTTAAAAAATGTTTATGCACATTTGCATACGTTTGTTCCGGCCTGGAATCTTTGTATTTGGACGACAAAGCTAAACAATGCTAAACAGACTGCAAATGCTAATGCTAATGCTAGCATCCTCATTTCTAAGGAAATTCTATAATTGATCAGCAGTACCTGAAACTGTAAAACTGAATGGACAGAGAAACACTTTACACCAATCTGACAGATGAAGGACCTGAAGAGTTTTTAATTTACATTTTAATTTAATTAAAAACTATAAATATTTTTGTTGCTGAGTCCATATGTTTATTTATTCAATAATTTAGCAGAAAAAAAGGTTGCTCAAACTGATGGAACCAGCAGCCTTGAAGTGAGAGAGAATATTTATGGGCTGATGATGAAAGAGAATAATCCTACTGAGCATCAACTTACAGAAACCATATATTTACATACACTCAAAACTTTCAGCTATTTAGTGAAAACCTCTCCTTCCTAACTGCCAGAACGATGAGAATGTGAATTTATTAGGTTTTTTTTCTCTGTACTTGGTAGCATTGCCCTTTAAACTGTATGAACTGAGTAAAACCGTTTACTTCTCTGAAGTTCTGGTCCGTTTCTCCTGACAGAACCGGTTTACGTGACAGCTACAGCATAGCCCGTCATGAATGCTATTGCTAGTTAGCGTAGCCACCAGTGACAGTGGATACACAGTTTTCCTGGAACGTTGAGCATCATTGATTGACAGCGCTAACACCCGCCTCCTACCTCTGATTGGTGCATTTCGTCAGTCGGTAGCTCAGACAGGAGATCGATCTTTTCACAGATTATCTGTCTCATATTACGCTGTGGTGACATGATGATGCTTTAAAAGTTACATCCTGCAGCTTTGTAACAGATTTATTGGTTTCTAAAGAATCCATTTATAGGTCCGAGCTTTAACTTCCTGGTTGATGTTTGCAATTGTTGCCTCAATGTTTCCACATCTTGTTCTCTCCTCATGATGCGATGTATTTTCTGGACAGCACCAGTCCTCCCACTCCTGCCCTCCACCTCCTTACTTCATAGTAGGGATGATTTTCTCAGACCTGCAAACTTCCCCTTCTCCCCTGAAAACGTATCGATGTTATCGTGGCTGATCAGTTCCACTTCATGTTCATGAGTCGACGTTCAAATCTGTCATGAATTCTGCCTCCTGATTGGCCTTCATGTTGTTTAAAGCCACAGTAATCTTCAATAAAACAATTCTTTCTCATTTTTCTTGGCAAACAGAAATAAACGTTAACCTTAACCTGACAGGAGAGGTTTGATCTACAGTTCAGTAATTTATCTCCTCTGACATGAATCATGAAGATGCATGAGTCACCTCAGCTCTTTTAAAAGCACTTTAATGTCACAAAGTGTTGGGATTATTTGCGTGTATTTCCAAGAACGTGTCCTCTGCAACTGCTCAGAGAGAATGAAAGTTGGGTTGGATTTTTACTGACCTTTAGGGAGCGAAAGTGTTATTTAGGAGCTTCCTGTGCTGTTTGAACACACCGGATACCAAAACCAAGATCTTCGCTCTGTTATCTCCATCTGAATAATCGAAAGGTGGGGGAGTGAGTCGCAGGAAACGTAAAGATGCAACCTGTGTGTTTGTTTGTTTGTATGTCATGTGGGTGCTGCATGATGATGGTGAGGATGATGTCATCCGGCAACTTGCTGCGGTCGGATTGTGTTTGCAACACTGGAATGAGTAAGTCAAGGTGAGACAGAAAGGAAGAGTTTCCCAACTGGGTTTAAACTACAGTGTGGATATAAAGTCATAGTGCTGAACATCCAACGGCCCACACAACGTTTACCCACAATCCAATGGGCCACATGTAGCAGCTACTTCTGTCTCCCTCAGAAAAAGCAACACATTCACCAGCATAATGAGCAGCACAAAATGAGCAGAAGAGCAAAAATAATTAATCTATACAAAGATTGATTAAAGAACTGATTAAAAAAACATAAAAATTAAATACATTGAGGGAAAATCTTTTTACCTAATAATCATAATAGTAACAGTTGCTCATGTTACTATTATTATTGTTATTACTGTGTTTATTTATGATATTTCACAATAATAACCCTCAACTATTATTCAAAGAAATTTTAAAAATATGAGAAAATGAAATCTTCATTGCAGATAAATGAAGATTTATAAAACTAAACCAATTAATAACAACAACCATAATACTAATAATAAATATATTAATGATAGTAATTATTTACATAATTACTGTCATTAATATTAGGAGAGGAACTCAGACAAATAATGAAGGAAATAATAAAACAAAAACATAATAACAGTAATACCCAAGTTAAATCATAACACATTTAATAAAGGAAGTGAAAAATTACCAATTTACATTTGATAAGAAAATAAATATCCGATCATAATAAGACAAAAAGGATAGAAAAGAACCATCACAAATTAAAACAAACAAAAAAAAAATTATTACAGAATAAAAGAAAAACACACAAAAACATTTTTATTAAGAATAAAATAAAACGCTCAAAAATAATTAATGCTCTCATTATATAAACCAGGGAGACACATGAAGTTTTCCAT
Organism: Xiphophorus hellerii; assembly: GCF_003331165.1. Classification (NCBI taxonomy): domain Eukaryota; kingdom Metazoa; phylum Chordata; class Actinopteri; order Cyprinodontiformes; family Poeciliidae; genus Xiphophorus; species Xiphophorus hellerii. The sequence continues at coordinate 1,609,226 of NC_045674.1, read as the reverse complement.
CAAACAGCAGAGATCACAGAAACCCACAGTGGTTCTGATGGAGCATCAGAACCATCAGAACCATCAAAACCATCAGAACCATCAGAACCATCAGAACCTGAGTAGCTTTCCTCCTCACACAGGAAGCAGGGTGTGCAGTGGAGTGCAGAGTGGAAGTCGGACCAACAGAACCGCCTGGAACATCTGGAGCGCTTCGGTCCGGGGAGGAGGCTGGAGGAGAACAAGATGGAGGACAGAGCTCAGCAACAGGAACAGGAAGGATGTTCATGCGTGGGGGCGGAGTCCAAAATAAAACATTTCATTAACAGGGACAAATTTGGAAACATGAAGATGTCATTCTGGTGATTCACTGGAAGAAAGACGAAATGAGCAGCTGATGCTCTAAGTGATTAAAGCCTCACAACTCATGGCTCGTAATCACCATCGTCATGGCAACAACATCACAACCGACAAGGAGGTTAAAGATCTGCCTTAGCATTTCCAACGTGGCAGGAACCAACAGAACCACCAACGGTCCAATGACCTGTCGCCGTCGGCAACAAGGATGTGCCTACAGTTTACTAATGCATTATTTTAAAAATAAAAAGTATAAATACTTAATAAATATACTGTAAATATATTTTTTAGGTGAATTAAACTAAAGCACACAACTAAACATTTACAAATCAATAAAGATCAACAAAATTTGGCTTTCGCAAAAAAAAACAACTCCTTAATATAAACAAAATAATTTCTAGAAAATAATGAGAATTAAATAAAATGGTCTGACAAAATAAGTGATTACATTAATATTCACACCTTTCAGTCAGTAATTACTGTAGTAGAAGCTCCTTTGTGTGGTTCAGTGTGCAGCTTCCCCTGACTGATACGTTTCAATAAGCTCTCCTCTGATTGGTTGGAGTAATAATGAACCAGTCGCTTATTTTATCTTAAATATTTGTAATTAAATGCCTTAATATACTGTATATTTTGTATAAATCCATGTTCACTTTTACGTTAACGGGCTATTTTGTATTTTTGTGTAAAAAAACCAAAAAAGCCTGTCGAGTTCTGTTGATCATGATTGATTAATAAAAACAATAAAAAGGTAAAAAATAATCCTAGAGGGGTGAATACGTTTTTATAGGCTTCAAAATTTAATGTATTTAAATGACTTTTCTGATCCGTGTTTTTACGATATTCCGGTTCTGAACAGAACCTGAACAGAACCATCAGAAAGAGCCCAGTGAGCTCCTGAAGGAAACCAATCACATTTAGGTAAAACATTTTTCTGCAGAGGAACCTGCAGAGTGTCCAGAACCAGCGTGTGAAACAGAGACGGACGGATAAAAGTAGAAACCGGAAACTATGATTACCTGATGATTAATGATTAGCTAACGGCTATAACGGTCAGTTACAGCCGCTAATCCTCTGAAGTGATGAAGTTCTTCCTTTAAAGGCGTTCTGGTGGAACAGGTTTTTCTGTGTGTTTCTCCCTCTGCATGTCGGTGATCTCTCTGGGTACTCTGACTTCCTCACAGTCCAAAAACAGGACTGATAATTGATCAGTTATTTATCAGATTTCAGCGTTTCAGATCAAACCAGACGGTGTGAGTAACGAGAAGCAGCATTTCAGGCGTTCAGCAGACAGAACCAAGCTGGTCTTGTTAAATCATGAATTATTGGATTACCAAGCCTTTCTAAACTGAGCTGAGATTATGCTTCGAGATTAAGTGCTTTTGTTTAACTTGGAATGTCTTATTTCCGGTGTTTAACCTCAGATTGTGGGAATAATTATAGCAACCAGTATTTCTTAGATTTTCTCTGTTTATCACAGACAACATCTCTTTCCAAGGAAGGTTCCTGCCTTCCAAGCAAACATTTTTTCTTCACACTGGTTTGTAATCACCCACAATCATGAATCATTGTTCATTTGGATCTGTGTGGTCCTGGAGGTTCATCTCTTCACAGAAATGTTGTGGTTTTGCTCCTCTGATGCTGGATCTGTCCTCTGCATTTCTTCTGTGGTTTTTATGAGTTTCACAGTAAGATGCTGTTTCTTCTCCATCCTCACCAGATCAGGAAACACAAACGTTATTTTCTCTGTTTTCGCCTCAGGCAGCTTCACTCCTCACTCTGTCACAGCTTCAAAACAAACCTCATAAAACTGAAATAGGGAAGCTGAAGAGTTTTGGATTCATGCAGAGGTAGCATAGGCATGTTTTTTACTTTAATATAAAATGCTTGATTTTATTGAAATGCATAATGTCGCCAGGCATCATTGGTTTCCCTTAAGAGAATCCATCATTTCTTCCTCACTGAACGATGAGAACGTCTCCGGACTGAAACACAGGACACAGATATCCGCTGGGTTGAATCGGACTGACTTTTAAAGTTCAGGCTGAACTTTTAAATGGATCAGAATTGATTTTTAAGCCAAAGCTGAGCGGAGCTTCGGGATGAAATCAGACAGTTCGGTGAGAGTCAGAACCGGTCGGGTGGGGTTGCATCACCTCCATGTTGTGAAACAGAAAGCGGGGAGCTGCCAAGTTTTGCTTTTCAGACTGAACAGAACTTCCAGAGGATTTTTCACCCAGAGACACAAACATCAGCTCATACAGAAAAAGAAATCACTTTAACTTCTAGCTTTTCTGATTCACTTTCCTTTGGTGTATTTTTTAAAACATATTTTTGGATGTTGAGTAAATATTAATATTAATACAGTCATTATGTTTTCCATTCCTGCCCACTGTGTGGTGGAGCTTATCATTCACCATCCGTTTGTTGTATTTGTGGTAACGTCTCTGAACTTTCACCCCTGCATTAAACTGATCACAGATTGGATCAGCGATAAACTGCTGGAGTGAAAACTGAACTCCAGGTTGATTCCGGCTGCGCAGGTCGAGGCGTGGATTACTTGTTGTTAAAGCATCTGAAGGCTGCGGCTCCAACCTCAGCTCTGACTCTGTCTCCTGTCTGCGTGTTTGTGGATCAATCTGTCCGTCTTAAAAACTCCATCCACTTTCCCGTCCTGAAACCGCAGCTCCCACCGCGGCGCAACGCTCCACACACACACCGAGAAATTCTGTGACTTCTCTTTCCTTTGCGGCGCTCTGCTGCAGCTGCGGCCTCTCTCCGCTCACTCTGTGACATAACTGGAGTTTCCCTTCTGCAAGAGCAGCCGCCACTGCATAAATACTACGAGGCGTGCTGGCAGAAGTTCATTCTAACTCAAAGACAGGCGTAAGCAGAGAGGGCTGCCGGCTCCAGCAGACTGCCAAGTGTTTCAGTCGGACACCAGAGGATGACGGGATACAAAATCACAGCGGGTGACGTGGAGGCCGGGCCTCAGGACAGGATGGAGGTCCTGGTGCAGAAGAAGTCGTCCACAGGGTGTCTGTGGAAGGTGCTGGCGGTGCTGCTCTTACTTGCGCTTTGCCTTGGAGGCGCCCGGCTGTACGTTTGGTACCAGCTCGAAAGATCACAATCAACAGTAAGGAGATTCTGCTGTATGTCTGGGTTTAATCTGAAATCTGGTTTAATCTCTGGAGCATGTTTTTAATCAATGTTTCCTCTCCTCCAGACGCAGGCAGGACACACAGCAGCACCAATCAGAATGGACTCTGATGAGACAACAGGTGAGCATCCGCTGATGTTTATTCACATGAAGACGGAAAGATTCGGTTAAGGATCATCTGAGCTCAAATTTGTCTTTTCCTCCTCAGGTGCTCACTCCACGCTGAAAGAAATGAGCAAAAAAGCAAAAGCAGCCATTCATCTAGAAGGTGAGTTCAACCCAGAGCTCCCAAACATTTCATCCAAGGAAGAGTCGACCTGCTTCAAAGTTAACGTAAAATTAGTCATTAGAAAAATTACTCATGAAAACAAAAGTCTACTGAAGTACAGATAACAAAACATCATTAATGTTTAAAAATGACATCAGATGGACCAAAACATGAGTTATGTGGGGATTTTGATATTTTCAGGATCAAAATGAAGATAATTGATATAAATAACTACAAACTCAGGAGAAACAAACATTTTTCAAAATCACAAAATCTTACCAAGGATCTTTGCTCTAGTTTCCAGTGCAAATGTCTTTCAGGAAGTTACGGGAGTTTGTTTTAAATCAATAATTATTTGATATTTATAAAAAATTTGTAGTTCCACTGGGAGATTATTTCACTCATATTAAGACATTTCTCCCATGTTATAAGTGAAATAATCCATCAGTGGAAGCAGAACTTTTTTCATTAGTGACCTACCTATAGTGGTCTAAGATGTTTGCACTAAAACTGACAGAAATATTTGGTAATATTTGATGTTTTTACAGTGTTGACCCACCTGCGGCTCCAAGGCAGAGATTTAACTTGTGAATCGTTTCAGGTCATTACGAAGAAAAAAGCAACGCGACGGCCGTGGAGTGGCGCGACCGCGTGGGCCAGGCCTTCTCTCAGGGCGGTTTCCGTCTCCATAACAACCAGATCATCATCCCAGAGAGCGGCCTGTACTTCGTCTACAGCCAGGTGTCCTTTCGGGTGTCCCGGTCCAGCGACCAGGAGGGCGAGTGGCGCCCGCCGTCCCTCAGCCACCGCGTCCGCAGGATGTCTCAGGCCATCGGAACCAAGGTGTCCCTGCTGAGCGCCGTGAGGTCGGCCTGCCAGAACGTCCAGGAGGACGGCGAGCGGTCGGGCCACGGCTGCTACAGCACCATCTATCTGGGCGCCGTGTTCCAGCTGGCCAGAGGGGACACGCTGGAGACGGAGACCAACCAGCTGAAGGAGCTGGACACGGACGAGGGGAAGACCTTCTTTGGCGTGTTCGCGCTTTGAGCTGCTGCGATACTAAGAGACTGATCCTGGACAGGATTTAAAAAGAAAAATGCACATTTTTACACTTTTATTCCACCTGAAGGTGATGTAGAAATGCTAACATCTCCATGGAGATGGAACTAGACTTTATGAACTGTAACAGTTTGAAACTTTATCTCTGTTTTAGGCACTTTTTGACTTTATTTATGTTGATCTCAGATTGTAAGACTAGACTTCTGCTGTAGCAGAAATTTCTCCACTATTTACTTGTATTTATTTATATTTATTGCTATTTAAGTTGGTGGGATTTTTGGTTTAATATTATATTTAATATGAATAAAAATGCATAAAAAAATCAACAAAAACTGAAGTAGATTTCTGAGACTTGAGAGCCTTGAAGCCTCGTTGGAAGTTCCAGTTTGCACACAAACACACACACTCTCTTAAACACACACACACACACACACGCCCTCTCTCTCTTAAACACACACACACGCACGCATACACTCTCACACACAGAGTTGGCAAAAGTTGTTTGAAATTCCTCTCCAGCCAGCAGATACTTCCTTTGTTAGCTCACAGCAGCGGAGGGGAATTTCCTGCTCGTTTTCAGTGACCCACTGACTGCTGTGTCAGGTGGAGGCCCGCAGAAGTCTCGGCCCAGATCGGGTTTTCCCCAGTGCCGCCCCCTCACAACCCACACACACACACACACACACACACAGTCACACACCCTGCAACCTTCCTCCTCTCCTCAGCCACCATTACCACACACTCTGCCTTCAGTCAGCTGGAAACTGAGACGACAAGGGAAGCTGTTTTCTGTGTGTGTGTGGGTGGGGGTGTGTGTGCGTGTGTGTTGTGGGATCATGGGACTACACCACAGCTGGTTTGCATCACACCATCATCATCTAAAAACACACTTGAACACAAACAGTGGCAGCAGTGGGAGCGATTTGTCTGCGTTTGCGCCCATCGTCCCGGTAATGAGGCTCCGGCTGCTGAAAACAAACCCCAACTTTCTGCTTAATGAGCTCTTCCTTGTGTTTCCGCTCCCACAGGTCATCCAGAAAAATGTCTCCACACAAACACCGTCGACCTCAAATGATAAACCACTGAAAAGGTCTCAGAAAGTCAGAAAACAGACATGTGGTGACCCCTAGTGGAGCCACAGGAGACGGCTTCTCAAGTGAAAAAACTATTTATTCATATTACCCACATATTAGCATACACATACTCTGAAATATATTAACATTTAAGATCTTTAGATATAGTGTGTACAAATATCCCCAAATCCATGTTTATTAGCATGTATGTGCAGGACAATAGAACATTTCTTGTGGTTTTGCTGCATTCATATGTTACACAATCCGACCCACTGAGCAAAAACTTTAAAACTGAACATCCGTCATCGTTTGGGATAAAGTGCAGCTTCACAGCCAGCAGCTGGAGAATATCTGATAAACTTGTTTAACCTGCAGATGGAGCTTATTGGTCGTTCCTTCAGAACAAAAACAGATTCTCTTCCTTCATCTTTAACTTTGACACGTTTGCAAAAAGTTCAAGGACAAAAAGGAAAAAAAAAACCTGAAATCATTTATGGTTTTTAAACATCTTCATAAAAATTAGAAAAAGCTCACAGAGATGAAGTGCAACAGAAATCATGCGTTTATTCACAAAGCTTTGCAAAAAGTTCTCACACCCCACTGACCTTCACATTGTGTTCCCACAGACCTCAGGCGGCTTTTTAGGATTTCATGGCCAGCAGGAAGTAGTGCAGAAATGTGAGAAGTTGCCATGGCAACCATTAGTCGGCAATTTGCCACGTAAGGGAAACAGAACAAAGAAGAAGCTCCTTTAGTCATCGTTTTACACTACATGTGTGGGAGAAACTAGCATTCCTCATGTCGCCTGTGGTTGGCATGGTGGTGGCAGCATCATGCTGTGTAGACAGATGGAGCTAAATCAGGACAGTCCAGGAAGAAAACCTGAGCTTCACCTGCATTCTACAAGCTATTCACTCACCGGTGCTCTTTACACTGGCAGGCCACACTTTTCAGATCTAAATCAGTTAGAAAAATATAAAATTTTCCTTGAAAATTCGGACTACTTTCTCAGATAGTCCCAGTAAAACACGATGAAGCTAAAATGTGAAAATGTTCAGGGGTGTGAGACGTTTAGCAAAGTGCTGCTGCAACTGCGGGACTTTATGATTATTATCTTCTATATTCTGCAGTAAGAGAGCAAACTAAGCTGAAGCCGAGCAAATGTCAAGCAGCTTAAACATTTTATTTAGACGTTTAAATTAGGTGAAGAAACATGTTTAGAGTGTTTGGCTCAGTTAAAGGCCGTTTCAGGAGTTTTTCCTGCTGTTGAATCTAAAACTGCATCTTTCTGACATCCAGCTGAGATCAACTGCAGTCAAACGTTACTCTGGACTCAGAATAATTCACTAAACGTTTTTCTGCTGCTCAAGTCTTGACCCAGCGCTGAATAACCAATTTACGACATGACTGGGGTCAAAGGTCGGTTAAAGTATTTTATATATTGAAGGTTGTGTGAAACTCTGAACAGTCCTGGGGCTGTTTACTGAGGTCAGACAATCCGATAAATGAGAAACTTCAGCTGCATAAAAATCTTTGTCGGTGGCAGCGCTTCAGGAACGATGCATTCAGGACACTGTAGGAATTGTTAGCTTTATGTAGAAACACAACACAAAGCATCATGATGAGAAGTGTGTGTCAGTCAAATCAGAGCTTCTCTCTTCTATCAGCCACAGGGTTTCACATGTAATGATTTAGTCTGTGATCACGACCTTTTGACCCCTGGGGGTCTCTATACTGAGACACCTGGAGACAAATTTTTTTTTTTTTTTTTTATCTTTAGCTTCAGATCCCATCATGTCTCTAAGGTTTTATCCTGCCACCATGTTTCAAACAATTACGGTTCTGATCTGTCCAGAACTGGCAGCGGTTCTGATCTGTCCAGAACTGGCAGCGGTTCTGATCTGTCCAGAACTGGCAGCGGTTCTGATCTGTCCAGAACCGGCAGAGGTTCTGATCTGTCCAGAACCGGCAGAGGTTCTGATCTGTCCAGAACCAGCAGCGGTTCTGCTGTCAGCCCCTCGCTCTTCCTCACCTCTGCAGTCAGTCTCTCTCAGTCGTCCTTTTAACGCCACATTGTGAAATAAAGCAACTGGATTTTAAAATGTAAAAAAACATAATTAAAAAAATGTAATAATTGATGCCAAACTTATTAAAATCCTTGCAATACTTTCTGCCGCATTATGTAATAATATTATTAGATTGTGCTATTAAAAAATAGGGGGGTAGCTCTTTTTTATAAATGATGATTTAATAATGTGGCACATTATGTCATAAACTGTTTATGTTCATTCTAATCATTATATTTCTAATAATCATATTGTAAATCACATCTACATTTACATTGAAACTTTGGCCAATAAATGCAGTTTTTGGTTCAGAACCACCATGTTGTTCAACTCAAAATATTTTGTTAGATTTTGTGTCGATTATTACTTTACGGTTTAATTAATTAATTACGGTTTTAATGATGTTTTATTACGTTTTAAAGTCTGATCTTATTACATTATTATATAATGTGGTATTGCATTCAGACTCGTTCCACTGCGTGTCGACATGAGAAATAAATCACGTGAAACGCCACGCTGGCATCATTTATAGATTATGATCGGATCCTTTCCGCTGATTTAACTTCAGGAAACAACATGCTGCACGTCCCTCATGAGGGTTTAATGAAGCAGGAAGTTTCTCATCTGTTTGATTTTAAAAGACCAGAACCGGGTCAGAAACTCAGCTGGATGTGTGGCTTCAGTAAAACTGACCAATAAAGAGCCTGTGTGTGTTTTCAAAACTGAATAATCTCAGATTACAAGAAATTAAAAATCCCCAAGAAAGGAAACATGAAAAACTAACGAAGCTTCAGAAATATCCCAGCTCGTCTCTTCTGCTCTCCATTTATCATCAAGGTTTATATTGAAATGCAGGATGGACAACAGACATCCACACATGCTGACCCCTGACCTTCAAGGTATGGCTATTAAATAAATCACATGACAACTCTTGGATAAACGTGGTGTTCCCGGGAACGTTGAATAAAATCTGTACATTGCTTTTATCAGTCAGTAACTTTCAGTTTTCTCCTGAAAAGTGAACAAAGAATCAGACGACACCTCCATGACGAAACAGATCGAATATCACAGAACGATAAAAACCATCTACTGCATGAGGAACAAACCCCACCAGACAGAGACGAAATCGCAGAAAAACACAAACACGCACGTTTTTCCAAGAACATCCCCGTCTCCACGGAGAGCGTGAACGTTCAGATGACCTCTGACCTCTGGAGGTCAGAGACGCTCGCTGCGGCCGCCATGTGTGCTTCGTTTCTGGGTTTGGATGCAGAACGGTGAGGAAGGGTTGACCTGTGGGCTCCTGCCCAGCAGAGTGACCGTCACAGTCGTGTCCTGTTTGTGTTTCGTGTGTCCACCCACCCCCTCCACCCTCTCACCCCCCAGTGCCCCCTGATCCCCCCGGCCTCCCCCCGCCTCACCGCCTACTTGTAGAGCAGCGGGATCTGGCTGTTGTGACAGTGGTTGCGGCTCATCTTGCTGTCCGCCGGGTAGAGGCTGGACGAGTTGGAGAAGGATGGCGGCAGGGAGTGATTGTCCGCGGCGGGGTTGGGGTATCCTGGAGGGGGAAGCAGCGACTTGGGGTCGGTCTGGGACGCGGGCGGCGGGGCGTTGTGGTTCTGATTCTGGCCTGAGGTGGGTTGGCGGCGGTTGCGTATTGCCTGACGCTCGGCCAGCTGGTTGCGAAGTGCAGACACCCTCTCTTCTTTCTAGAAAACCCAATGACAGGAAAGCTTTAGTCTTCTAGCGACTGCAGAGTTCTTCTTCTGCTCATTCTTATTCTGTCCAACTCATAAAGCATTAATGTCAACTACCTTGTTAAACACAGCAACAAAAGGAGCAATACAACCACAGAGGGCAAAACGCAGCAACAAGAAATGGCACAATGGAATTTCTCCTAAACCAGAACTTAAGTTAAACTGGGATTTTATGTGAAAACAACATTTGTGCAAAAATAAGTGATGATAAATTTGTTGCGTTGTGTGAATTTTGTTGACCCTTCGCAGCCACCGTAAAATATACTTTAATATGTATGAATACAGTTGAAGCTGCATTAGCACTAGCATTAGCACAGAGGCTAACAGAAGCAGTTTAGCTAATCTCTGGGGGAACAGCCAATCAGCAGTGGGTTCTGGTGTTCAGTGGGTTCTGGTTGGTGTTCAGTGGGTTCTGGTTGGTGTTCAGTGGGTTCTGGTTGGTGTTCAGTGGGTTCTGGTTGGTGTTCAGTGGGTTCTGGTTGGTGTTGAGTGGGTTCTGGTTGGGTTCTGGGTAAACTCCTTCACCTCCTGGATGATCTTCTGCAGCTCCCGGTTCTCCCGCTCCAGCTGCCTGGACTTCTCCTCGTCGTTGTTGTTGGTGGACGATCCGGTCTTCAGCGTGTCCTGCTGCTCTGACTGCCACTCGCCGCGGGTGATGAGGCGCCGCATCTGCACCGCGACGAAACAATGAATGATGGACACAGCTGGGAAGTAACTAGTTACATTTACTCAGTTACATTTGCATGAGTAACCATTCGGGAAAAAAATACTTTTTGGAGTATTTTTGCTCCTTCTTACTTCTACTTGAGTAACTTTACGATAAAGTACTGCTACTCTTACTAGAGTAACATTTCTGAATACTGTAATCAGAGTAACTTCAATAAATGAAGAACAAATTATATGTTTAGTTTTATTTCATTTATAAATGGTTTATTGATGTAATGAAGTGATGTGTGTATGAAGGTAGCATCTAAATGTAAACAGTAAATAAACTACATTAAACTCTTGAGTTGATTTTTTACCAAATACTTTTTTACTCTTAGCTGAATAATGTTTTGCACGGAAACGTTTAATTGAGTAAAATATGTTGAAGTAGCGTTACTCTTAATTGAGGACATTTTTCTGTACTCTGCCTCCTCTGATGATGGATCTGCTGATGAGACATTCCTTTGTAAACATCTGCACCAGTTTTTGTGAAGTCAGTTTTTCCTGCAGGTTTTCCTGGTTTCCCAACACTGTAAACTTAAGTTTGATTTGCTTTTGCTGCAGAAAATCTTCTACTTCTATATGTCATACCGTCTTTAAAGTTTTATTTTTGAGGCACAAAACAATGTTACGCATTGGAAAGCTTTCTTTCCAATGCGTAACATTTCCCTCCTCACCTTGACATTGCAATACTCTCTCTAACAAACTGGAAGACATGAAGAGAAAGATGCACTTCACTCAAAATACTGAAATCGGAATTTTTATCCGCTCAGTCTGAACTTTGTTCTGACAGGTCTGACCTTCATTTATACTCTACTGTGACGGTTTGCCTCATGCTATCAGGCTATCAGTCACCTTCGGTACAAAGAGCACCACCAGAGTGATGTAAGCAGAGAAGACGATGGCGAGCGAGGCGAAGGCGAAGGAGGCGTCTTGCTGCGAAGACAGGATCATCGTCACCGGCGCCGTGATCAGGCACAGCACCTGCAGCCGGAGACGCAGCACCGGTTAGAAACAAAGGACAGAATCACATCCATAAAAGCATTAGGCATCTGTTTATCATTCCGGAGAAGAATCCCGAGTGAAAACAGCATTAAAAAGTCATGACCGAGGCGGCGGCCGGCGCTGTCGTCTCATCAGAGCCGGAAGCTCACAGCTGAGCGGAGAGGAAGACGCTCCCCTGCAGACCCCATTAACTATTGACATCTTCATAAAACTGAAATGTGTGCATCATAACACTAAACACACACTTCTAACTTGTCTCTCATTATGGGGCCGAGTGATGAAACGAGCACACGGGCTGTTTTTATTGTCCTTATAAATTATTTGAAATTAAACATAAATGTATTTTTTAATCAACAAATCAGCACAGTTTAGGCCGATGCAGGCGCTCATTAAAGAGCTTCTGTTACTTATTATTCAGTCCAGAAGAAGAAAAATATCTGAATAACACACAGCAAAACAAAAGTGGCTCTGAACTCCTCTGGAGTTAGAAGTGGCAGAAACCACTTATTGTTTTCAGACATTCTACATCCATTCCAAAGTCGCTCCATGTCAACCGTGTCAGGAAATGGCAGCGAGTGTTTCTCTAAAGTGGCTATGGAGAACATAATGGCACCTATTTCAGCTGAAAGTGCATCCTAGGTGCCTCCATTTAAGGTGATTCACTTGGTATCAGCCGCCCCTGAAAGATGTTTACCACAGACGACTATCTGCATTAATGCTCTCCTTCAGAAGTCAAATTGCTGCATTTTCCTGCGAAAGGCCGGAGCAGATCTATAGAAGGCGCGGTGCGTCCAGTCGCGTCCCGCTGTGCACATTCTGCTTATTATTTATGCTGAAGAATAAAGCCGAAGTGCTGCACTGTGTGCATGAGCAGCAACAGACTGCAGCACAATACAAGTTGGATTGTATTGATTTTTGTTAACAAATGTCTTCAGAGATAACCGTGTCGTTGCGGCACAAAGCGATAGTTTGCGCTGTGAGTTTAGCAGGAATCTGTTCCTGTGAAGGAAAACTTCACAACAAGCTGCTGAAATCTGTTCCAACTTCCTGATTGGCTCCAACCAGGAGCTTCAACATGTTTGTGCAGCAACAACCAGGAAAGTTTAAGCTAACTTTAGATGGTGTGCTGTTTAAGTCTTTGCTAGAGGTCAAGTTAAATGTCTTCCATGAGAATGGACTGCAGAGCGGTGATGAACCCACTGACAGATATACTACGACCATCTTGTGCTGTGAAGCAATAAAAATGGCTCCTTATTGCTGCTTTAATGTTGCTCAACGTGCTGCAAACTGCAGCAAAGCAGGGAAGCAGAAACGGCAGCGCAGCAGACAGGAGTTTCTGTTTGGACTCACGGCTACGTTGTAGATGGCCATCCCCACGGCTCGATGGTCATTGATCTTCTCCGTGGAGACAGACTTCGTCTCATAAGCCAGAAAAATCCCCAGGAGCAGCAGCAGACCTTTGTAGCCATAAACCACGCCTAACAGAAGATAAAGAACGGTTAGAGCAGGAAAACATGAAGTGAATAAAAGACAGAGGGAGTTACTTTCTAAAGTAAATGTAATAAGTCACTGTTATTTTAAACAGATCAGTTTGTTCCACATCACTCCGCTACAGTGAAGTTTGAGTGAACTGATATAACTGCATGAATACGTTAAAATGTTTGAATTAACAGTTTAATAAAATATTAATATACTAAAATATGTCACTAGGTCTATCAGTAACTCAGGCGGTAAATCCATTCATAGAGTTTTAATCTATTAAGACAAAAGATCCACACAAAGAGGCAGCAGGTGAAACTTAAAGCTTCCTGAATTTCTTCCACCAGATTTAGTCCAGTTGGTTTCAGACATCAGAAAGTCTTTGTTAGATTTGGAAAGATGATTTTACATAAAATAAACTCATTAAAACAGACCATGTGAAAAAAGAAAGTACTTTTATCTATAAAACCTTTAAAATAATTTATTTTAGTTTGTTTACCACAACTATATCTAAACATCTTCAATTAATTTCATGTGCAAATTCTGTACTTATGCTAGCATGCTAATATGCTACACAAAAAGTAGTTTTAATTTTTTTTTTTACCAAGATAAAGGAAACTAAAGGGATTGTATTAAATGGATATTCAAAATGCAAAACAAGACAATTATGTGATAAAAACACTTTATCTCATTTTATTTTTGATTCATTTTCAATTCAGTCTTTCAGGAAATTAGTGATCAACAGTTATTACTTTTATGTACATGATAAATTTGTAATGTCAACCATTAATTTTCTAATAATTACACTGATCATGTTTTAAAATCGGTGACAGTCTGCGGATCGTTTTATCTTCACTTCTGTTTAATTAATAGGTGGCCATTAATAAGCTGAACTTATTAGTAATGCAATGTTTTATAACGGATCAAATTATAGAGTTTATGTTAGAATGTGTCAGTATTACTGGATTGAACTGATTTTGTGTTAAAAAAAATCATTCCTATATTTTTGTTTGCAGTATGCATTGCTAGATTTATTGTTAATCAGCACTATTTAAATAAATAGCAGGAGCTGATGGTACATGCTAATGCTCTTCACTAACCTGGAAACAAAACATGAGAATAAAAACCTTTTCAGAAAATTAAAAGTCTTAAAAGGGAAAAACTTGCACAGCTAATGCATTAAAGTGTTCGAATAATCAGACATGTTGATCCCATGTGAGACGAAATATCTGACTGCCAGTCAGTAATATTAATAACGTTAGTAATGTTTATCTTGTATTATATTATATACATATACAATCCATTCCCTAACATTCTTGTATAATCTGTATATTCTGTATAATCTGTGCATACAGCTCCCATATTTATATTTATATTTATAAACAATATCTATATTTCTTTGCTATAACCCCTTATAGTCCATATATACAGTACAGACCAAAAGTTTGGACACACCTTTTAATTCAATGAGTTTCCTTTATTTTCATGACTATTGACATTGTAGATTCACACTGAAGGCATCAAAACTATGAATAACATGTGGAAATATGCACTAAACAAAAAAGTGTAAAACAACTGAAAATAGCCCTTATATTCTAGTTTCTTCAAAGTAGCAACCTTTTGCTGTGATCACTGCTTTGCACACACTCTGCATTTTCTTGATGAGCTTCAACAGGTCGTCACCTGAAATGGTTTTCACTTCATAGGTCAACCTGCCCTGTCAGGTTAATAAGTGGGATTTATTGCCTTATAAATAGTCATGAAAATAAAGAAAACCCATTTTAATTAGAAGGTGTGTCCAAACTTTTGCTCTGTACTGTACATAGTCTTGTACATCTGTAAATAAATATTTATATCTCGTAGAGAACTTCTGGATAGATGCAAACTACATCTCGTTGCTTGTACTTGTGACAGTGCAATGACAATAAAGTTGAATTCTATTCTATTCTAATGTTATTAATGTTAGTAATATTAGTAATGTTAGTAATATTAGTAATGTTAGTAATGTTAGTAATGTTAGTAATATTAGTAATGTTAGTAATGTTAGTAATATTAGTAATGTTAGTAATGTTAGTAATATTAGTAATGTTAGTAATATTAGTAATGTTAGTAATGTTAGTAATATTAGTAATGTTAGTAATGTTAGTAATATTAGTAATGTTAGTAATATTAGTAATGTTAGTAATATTAGTAATGTTATTAATGTTAGTAATATTAGTAATGTTAGTAATATTAGTAATGTTAGTAATGTTAGTAATATTAGTAATGTTAGTAATGTTAGTAATATTAGTAATGTTAGTAATGTTAGTAATATTAGTAATGTTAGTAATGTTAGTAATGTTAGTAATGTTAGTAATATTAGTAATGTTAGTAATGTTAGTAATGTTAGTAATGTTAGTAATATTAGTAATGTTAGTAATGTTAGTAATATTAGTAATGTTAGTAATGTTAGTAATGTTAGTAATGTTAGTAATGTTAGTAATATTAGTAATGTTAGTAATGTTAGTAATGTTAGTAATGTTAGTAATATTAGTAATGTTAGTAATATTAGTAATGTTAGTAATGTTAGTAATGTTAGTAATATTAGTAATGTTAGTAATGTTAGTAATATTAGTAATGTTAGTAATGTTAGTAATGTTAGTAATGTTAGTAATATTAGTAATGTTAGTAATGTTAGTAATATTAGTAATGTTAGTAATGTTAGTAATATTAGTAATGTTAGTAATGTTAGTAATGTTAGTAATGTTAGTAATGTTAGTAATATTAGTAATGTTAGTAATGTTAGTAATATTAGTAATGTTAGTAATGTTAGTAATGTTAGTAATGTTAGTAACGTGTTTATAAGGTTCCACAGGAACGGATCTCATCTCCCTCAGAAGTAAAGGCGGTCGGTCTAACAGCTGTAAATGCTGGAATTAAAGAAACTCAACAAACTCATTTCCTTACTTTAGCATAAATTAACATTTATTTACAAATGACTAGAATAACTTAAGCAGGATTTTTGCAGTGCAGTTTTTGTCTTTCAGTTCAGGATCTTGGAGCCTGAAGCTTCTGCAAATTTTAACCTGACGAAAATTTCTCAAATTAATTCACCAATCAAGGCTGCTTTTACAAGATGTAATAAAACAGCACTATTAAATCTGTTTTAGGAAAGTCTGAGGTGCAATAAAAAAAGAAACAGATTTGAAATGTGGCCAGAGGCGAAAATAATAAAGATGGGAGAAAAGCAGCGAAGCGTTTAAGATCAACCGCTCCTCCAACTGCCCGCCGTTTCCTGATACAGCCTGAAATTACTCCTCCATCTTCTCCTTCTGAGGGGGGGAGCGACGGGGCATTGGCCCAGTTTGTGACCCACATTGTTAGAATTTCAGAACTATTTCTCTTTCATAAGAGCAGCCACGAAATGCAACAGAGACAGACAGATGCAGAGGAAACGAGGGTGAAAAGCCGGAGTGAAAGCTGGAATCAAACCTAACTGTGTGATGAGAGACCCGTTTAATTTGCAGTGAAAGGTCGTGACGTGTGTGTGTGTGGGGGGGGGGGGGGGGGGGGGGGGGTGACAAAGATACGCAGGGCGAGCTGAGAGAAACGGTGGAGAGGAGAGGACAGATACCGAGCCACGTGTTCATCTTCTCAGAGCTGCAGTGCTCCAGCAGAGGCTGGATCAGGACGTCCAGGTCTTCTTTAGGCGCCTCTCTGGTGAACTTCTGCTCAAATGGTGGACAGGGAGGAGGAAGAGCAGGGAGGAGATGAAGAGCAGGGAGGAAAACAGAGATAATAAGAAACGATGAGACAGCAGCAGAAAAAAGCAACGTAAGCCTGAAGCTGAGAGCTGCAGGTCGATCCCGTCGGGTCCAAAGGTTCCTCCCACGGCTCACACAGACGATACCAGACATCCAATACACAGGAAATATGAGATTATAACTTCCTGTAGAGTCTGACTGAAGTAAAGCTTAGAGTAGATTTATTCACACTCCCCTGAAAATCAGGCTGGAGGTATTCACTCAGTGTGTCATACACACCATGTAAAATTAAACTTAAACTAATTTATACAGAGAAATATATATTTGAAAAGCAATAACCTGGTTTCACGTCTAAACTAATACTTTCTAAAATCACACTGCAAAAACACTAACTTAAAACTAACTTGCACAGATAAATCAATCATTGCTAAATATTGATAAAAAGTCCTGTCAGGTTATTCCACTTATGGAGAAAATGTCTTAAGGTGGAACATGCAGGATTCAAACCCAGAACCTTCTGGCTTCAGGCAGCAGTGCTGCTAACTGTGGCGGCCATCTTTTTATCGTTTGTTTGTTTTCCCCAAATTAACCAAAAATCAACTTGGAAATAATTCAGGAAGGCAGAACCAGATGATTCTGTGCTGCAGGCGACAGACGTGTCCTGTATCCTCACTCTGCTGCAAAACAACATTGAGGTCTAGTCAAAGTCCAAAACTAAATCTGACAGAAAGCCTGAAGACGACTGTGGATAAGAAATGTTTTCAAATATGAAAGATGTAGCTGGCACCCTGGGATTACATACAAACACGTTTAATCTGAAATAACCAGATAAATGATCCACTGCAGAAATGTTTTTCCTGAGTGAGAAAAATAATACTAAAATTATTCATGTCTTCAGAATATTTTGACCAGGATAGAATTTTGGGAGAATTTTTAATTATTTTGCTTTTGTTCATTTTACTGCAAATCTTCCCTGAACTTTTTAAACTAAATCTGGGTTTCTTCAGCTTTTTTATTTATTCATTTTTAATCTCACATTAAGATTAAAAACCTCTTTTTGCCTGTTTGATTTTTGGTCACAATTCGTTTTCTCCTGTGTTGAAATCCTTTTTGTTTCAAGAAACAAAATTTACCGTACAATTTTCCTGTACTGGATAGAAACACACAGATGGAGCGATTTTAATAAAAGCAAAGATAGAAATTGATCAGAATGAATTTTGTTGCTGGTTTCTGAAACAGGCTGTGAAAAACAGAAATCAGTTTCTGCTCAGGATGGGAAAAGTCTCCCTTTTGTTCTGGTTTAAACAAAAACAACCTTTTATTGCTTCAACTCGTATTGAAGAGCTTAAAATGTGTCATAAATGTTGAGGGCTAATGTTATTAATAATTAATGTTAAAAAATTAGGCATTATTTTAACATTAAAACATTTTTCTATTTCTATTGCAGGACTTAGAGGCTTTAGCTATTTATTTTCTGATTTAAACTGTTTCTCTGGTTCAACCAAACATGTTTGATTTATTAAACACATTAGTCCAAATGAGTTTGTTAAATGGCTTCTGTTTTCTCTGTTTTACAACCTGCATTGATCTAGTTTCTTGTTTTGAGGCCTTTGAATGAGGAAATGAAAACCGCCGCTCTGTCAGTCACGCCTCGCCGTCTCATTACTCAGCGGCTGAACACAAAACCATGATCTCATCCGTCTCTCGTACTCTACCTCGACCGTGATGTGCAGAGGATCCACAATCTGCCAGATCATGAGGGACAGGAAGTCGATGGCCAGCAGCACTCCAACTGTTGCGTAGAGTTTCCACGGCTCCAAGGGTTGCTGTGAGAGTGGGAGCCAAAGACATGCACAAACACAAACACAAGAGTCATCACTATCCAAGGGCATCACGAGCCGCCCGGCAAACAAAGACAAACTGCCCGGGCAAACAACACGACAGGCGTCCTTGTGATTTCTGGATGACTGGGCACAAATTGTCTCTCTGGATGTGTGTCTTAGCCAGGCGGACGTGAGCATCCGAGAGGATTCAAGTGTCCGAGTGTGTCTGCAGGCGACACACACAGCGCTGCAGTGGCTATATTTGTGCTGCCACCTGAAATCATCGTCTAAACACACAGAGTCGACTCTGGTGTGGACTGTGTGGATCTGGAGCCGAGCCGTGATGGAAGCAGAACAAGCAGGGCTGGAAACAAGCGTCCTTCTTTTAATTCAACGGCTTACTCACAGCTCCTCTGACACAGCAGCGGCCAAGCAAGCATGCGATGACTAAAACGGAGCGATAAAATAAAGGAGGAAACTCGTTTACAGCACTTCTCCTGAGCAGCAGGAGGAAAGCAGCCATTCTCCTCTCGGTTTGGGAAACTTTCTTTAAATAAGCGCGCTGAGCTCTCAGGCAAATTGCCCTGCTGCGGACATGAAGGGAGCTGAAAGTCAACCTGATTCGACGCGCTTTAGCTCCAATAATAAACCCCTGAAGGTTGGATTTCTGCATGGAAATTTAATGCCCATCCATATTCATAAATACTCCATAAATGGCTAAATCTCTTATTCTTCTGCTTAGGTCCTAGAAATCTCCACAACACACTGCCGAGTCCCTCGGTAGCTCCAGGAGACACTGTGTTGGACGCACACTTCAACATCTGCTTTGTACTTGCATGAACAGCATCTGGAGCTGCATGTTGGTAGTTTTATGTCACATTGTTCAATAAAGACGCCTCCCGAATCCTCAGCAAAGCTTTGTTATGGCGATACAGGCTCTGCAGCTCGGCCATGCTCTCCTCCGCTGCCTCGGCCGCCTGCAGGCAGGATAATCCCTCCATGCTTCCAGCAGAGCAGCACAATTAAACTGCTGCTCAGCTGGCAGAGGCTACTAAAATGTAGCTTGAGGCTATCGCCCAGCCAAAGCCAGACACCATGACTGAGCGGCTGAAGGTGACCAGAGCCGAGGCGACGGCTCATTTGATTTCAGTCAAATCCTGTCTAACACGTTCAGTTCAAGGTGACAGAGACACATCATCATCATCATCATCATCATCATCACTGTCTACTTGGCAAACAGGTGAGGAAGAGTTACAGAAAACCACCAGCTATCGGGCGGTTAGCTGCTCTGGAGGCCGCGGGGCGAACTGCTAGCAAAACATCATTTACGTTAACCTTTAAACACTAAGCATTGTTTCGCTAGGCTAATGCGCTACTGGCAGCTAATGCTAAAGTGGTAAACGCTAACTTCAACAAAATGTGTGATCCTTCCTGTTCTCTACCGTTTTATTTTGTTCCAGTTTGTATTTAAAATGACATTACTGGAAAAAACAGGAGAGCAAACAAAACAGAAAATTCAAAATAAAAGCAAGAATATAAAGGCCAAACTACTTAAATAATTCTTAACAATCGATAACTAGAACTTAAAAAGGACGTAGGACTTTATTCAACTGAGAGTTTACAAAACAGCCAAGTAAATTAGCACTTTAAAATATATACAGAAAACTGTGTTTAAGTGGGCTAAACGTTTTCAAAGTTAGCAAAAGTGCTAAACAAAAAGTTAGCTCCACTACTAGCGCATTAGCATGGAGGTGATGGATCATGAATCCTTCAGGTTTTCCAAACTGGAATTTCACGTTTTTGATGTTTCAACTCCAACATTTCATTGTAAAATTTAAACTTTATTGTTAATTTTTTTTCTAACTGGTTAATGAGATACTAAATTTACAAGCTGGTCAGCAACTTGTTGCTGAAGATTAGCAGCAATAGACCGACGACTAGCGTAGCTGCGGTGATAACTGGATTCCTGGAATCACGTCAGTGCAGCAGGTGGCTCGGCTCATCCATACCTTCTTCTTCTCCTTCTTCTCGTCCTTCTTGGTGAACAGGGTGTGGACCCACCAGATCTTGGTGAACATGCTGCCATAAGCGAGGCTGAAGCCGAGGCCGAGCAGCCACAGGCGGAACTGCAGGAGAAACATAAAAACCTTGTTTTTAGTTTAAATATTTCTCATTTCAAGATGCAGCTGAGATTTAGGAAATGGGAACAGAGTGGAAGAAAACACTGAATAATTTATTAACCATTAAGTTTTCATTGCAGGAAGGTACTGACCAGCGTCAGGAAGATATTTGAATGTATGAAGAAAACCAAACTTAAGCTGAAAATCATGTTTCTGATTTCTTGGATGCTTCATTTTGCTTTGAAAGCAGCTCTTCATTCTCCACTTCCTGAGGGCGTCGTCTGGACCTTTTCCAGCGTGTTGGAAGGAGTTCTTACATATGCTGAGCTTTTCTTGGCTCAGTTTACCTCACTCTGACTGCCTCACACCAAAGGCTGAGAAACCTCTAGCTAACCCCTAGTTTACCTCTGTTAACTAGTCAAACATCACTAGTCTGAGTTAGTTAATCTGAAAACTGACAAGTCAAACATTCAGAAACAAAACTTCAAGATCTGAGCAGCTGATGCACTGAAAAAACACAAAATCTTACAAAATATTTCTGTCTGGTTTCTGGTGCAAATATCTCAGTGAATTTGAAATAAAGCAAAAGTAATTTACAAGAAACTATTCAGCAACACATAGGAGCTTCGTTTAATAAATATTCCTTGAGTATTGATGAAAGTGCTAGCTCCACAGGCAGATTATTTCACTTACAGCAAAAAAATCTGCCAGTATGAATATTAAGGAATTATTGACTTAAAACAAGTTTCTATATCTTGCTAAAAATGTACTTTTTGCTAAAAAGCTACTTTTTAGCAAGATATAGATATAGTTAGTTTGTCTTTGACTGGAAACAAGACACAAATACTTGGCAGTATGTTGCGTTTTTGCAGTGATGTGACTGCAGTTTAATGCATGATTATAAATGTAGTCGATGTTTTGCATGTCAGATGTATTTACAGACAGAGAAGCACCAATCTGTGCAGGTGAGACATCTCTGGCTCTCAGAGCTGCTGGAAGTTAAAGTTTTTTCTCAGGACATTCCTGAATCCTGAATGAGCCTCTTGTGTGTCTGGATTTCAGAGCAACGTTTCTAAGTTGAACATGATGGTAAACAGAGGCTGAGCGAAGAATCAAAGCAACATGTTAAGAGTTAATAAATTAATTCATAAGTGGAGAGAACTAAATAAACAGATGAAGACTGAAAGAACGAGACCCCAGATACAAACGTCTCCACATGAGCCTCCATCCGCGGACGGTTGGGAGTTCAGAGTCGAGCGTGCAGACGACCTGCTTTCTTGGGACAAATTCTAAAATCTAAAGGCATGCTAGCAAGTTTAAGCTAGCTGGGAAGCTAGACCAGTTTACTGTGCGACACCGAGAACACGAACACGGCCGAAAAAACTAAACTTTGCACAGGCGTGTCCAACTGACATCCGCTTTGAACTTTGACTGAGTCTAAATCCGGTTTGTGGGAACCTTGAAGCTTGATTTAAACTTGATGCATTTATATTCCACACAGAAAACAGACATGTATAATCTGCTCAAAACAGCATTTATAATCTGTTTTGCTCATCTTCTGCTAGACTTTAGGCCGCAACAAAGTTAGAAGTAAAAGTTGCAGTTGTAACATGGTGAACATCTGTGAGCGTAGTCGTCTTTATAGTCTGAATTATGAAGGAGAGAGACTTTGGAAAACTCCATCAAGAGGAGATTCTTCTCGTCCGCCATGTTTTTTCACTGGAACTGCCCATGGGGCAGAGAATGTGGTCCATGCAGAGGAAACATGGATACCTTTGGGATTTTGGTGCAATGTCTGTTTCAGTCAGGTTTAACAAAGGAAGTGACTGTTGAGACTTAGTTGCCTTGGTTACGTCTAATCAGGGGATTTTATGTGCACCTGTTTACATGATCCTTTTTATAAACAGTCCAGGTCATCAAGCCTGATATAGACAGACAGAGGAGCAGCAGGAGGCGAGACGTTTGAGGAGATGAGAGGAAGAGGAGATCCAGGGCCGAAGGTGAGAGTCGGAGCAAAACATGAGAGAATAACTGGACAGGGACAAAGAGCCGAGAAACCACAGAAATGGAAATCTCCCTTCTCGCCTCCGCAACACAAAGGCTCAACATGGGTGACACAGACGCACTCCCACTCCTCATTAGAGCTGGGTTCCCGGCGCCGAGCTTTTCTGGCAGACAGGAAGTCACGGCTTCTGCGCCCAGAACCAAAATACTTTCAAAAAGGAAACAAACTCTAAACTTTTGCTACGTTTCATGTATACATGCTCAGAATCGCAAAGAAAGCTCCTCACAGGTCGGCAGGTTTCTGTCTGCTGCAGAATGAACGCTGCAGTTTTAATGGAAACTAATAGTTGTTGCTGAAAAACGCAAAATTCTTCCAATGAAATGGTAACAACTGGCTTACACATATGCCAGATTTAGGATAACAGAATAAAATGGTGCAAAAACACATTTAACATTTATATATTCATATCAGAATAAACACTGGGCTTAAATTAAAGGCTCAAAGGTAATAAAATATACATGTCTCACTGTCAGTCACTACGGAGAACGGTGATATTTCAAACCGCTGACATAATTAAAACAAGACAAGACCAAATATCAATGAGCATATTTTAGGAACGCTGGTTTCAACTCTTCATGACCTCAATATTAAAACAGCATAATGTCCCTCACACAGCGCGCTGTCAAAGTAAAACGGATGATTAAATTGTTTTACTGACTGAACAGCAACTTTTTTACAAAGCAGGACTGAAACAAAGCAAGATCTGATATCTGTCTGCAGCGCTAACTGATTCATGCTAACGCTAACCTTTCATAGAGGTAGCATTAGTTTTACCAGGTCTGCCTCATTAACTTATTTTTAAATACTGAACAACAATTCAAAAGCAGAAACTGGTTAAATTTCAGTTTCAGGTTAAAGTTTTCAGTATTTCTCTAATATTTTAATGCTACCGTCATGCGAGACGTTCCAGTGGACTTCTGGTCACTCAGCTGTCTGGGTCACCTGGTTTTCTGCTGAAGGAGTTTGTTTCTTCTTAGGCTTTAACAGATAAGCTGATGTTTATCTGTGTGATAAAATGGATCCTCTTCTTGCTAAATAATCCACTTTGGGATTTTTGCTGTTCCAGTGAGACAGAGACGAAGCAGGAAAGCAAAGTAAGATATTTTCTTTAAGAAAGACCAGAAAACACAATAGAAATGAGTCAAACCCCTGACTGTTGATCTGTTGCTGACCTGCAGTGAATGAGCAGAACTAGTAATCTGTTGAACCAGGATCCTGTTGCTTAGAGGTGGAGAAGTTTCAGTCATGCTGTTATCTTCTCATTTTCTGCCTCTCACATTTAAAAATAATCACACGCATCCCAAAAAGGTAACAAGCTTCAGTATGGCTTCCTTTAGGTGACTGTGTTTCAGAAATTTGGATTTTCATTCTGAACCGTTTCAGGTTAACAGCGAAAGGTGAGAAAAACAGAAACCTTCCAGTGAGCAGCAGCTGCTCCTTGATTTCAGGAGTCGGAGCAGAATGATCAGGGTAGTTCAGATGATAAAAAGGCAACAGCACCTCTAACAACCACTCATCACAACCCAGAGCTGCAGATTCAGTCCCTGACGGAGGGGAACCTTGAAGCAGATGGCCTACAAAGATAGAGGACCCACCGGGTGCCGCTCCTGTCAGCTGGGAACCAAAACTGGGGCAACGGCTCACACTGGCTCAACTTAACTGGACAATAAGAGGGTAGAGAAAAAATGTTGCCTGCTTTGATTAGCCTCAATTCTAGCTGCAAATTTCAGACCGACGGGTCAGAATTTAGTGTAAAAAACATTGAGTATGGATCCATGCTGCTGGGTTCCAGCTGGACGATGCATCAGGTCACAGAGTTCAAATCATCGTAATCTGGTTTCTGGTAGGGAACCGCTAATAGGAAACTAGCTGCGCTAACACTAAAACACTGGTCATAAAGCATGAATATAAAAATTTACCAAACATATTAGAATCTATGCAAAAAAGACTTTATTTAGATGAAGCTAAGTGGGCTAAATATTTTCAAATTTAGCAAACACACTAAACAGAAAAGTTAGTTCCTTGGGTTAGCAGCAGGTCCTCCACGGTCACCACGTCTTCATCCAGTAGAAAATACTCATAATACTTCTGGTGGAAGGACAGATTGACATCACGGATGTGCAGCAATCAAATCTGCATAAAAACAGAGAATCCTAGAGGAATGTCAGAGTCGGATCTGCGCTCGGCAGAATGAAGCAGAACGGCAGAACTAAGAAGCGTGCAGGAACCGACCTGAAGAAGGATTTATATCAGAAAGAGAAGCCTGCTGTCAAATGAAAGGATCAGAGATGGAAAAGGACGACTGACTGGTTGCCATGGTAACCCCTGTCTTTTCCAGGGGAGTTGGTCGGGTTGGGTTTCAGGGCATCACCTTTCTCCACAGGGAAGACAGAAATGCAAACAATAATTTCCTTCCTGTCTGATTTTCTGTCTGCCACGGCGTGGGTCCAACAGTTCTTCATCCGGCTGGTGTGGACCGGTTCAGGACCAGTTCAGGACCGGTTCAGAGATTGTTCCAGATGTCTGCCACTGTGAAGTCTATCGATCGCTGGTGTCTTCAACCTTCTGGCTGCTGCCTCCCTAGAGTCTAGTTTACCTCCAGAGGAACCCAGTGAGCAGCGAGGCGTTCTGTGGCCGTCTGCAGAGCCTCCGGTACGGACCGGCTCCGGAACGGACCGGCTCCGGTACGGAGAAGAGGTGAACTCTGTGAGTTTTCCACAGCAGTCTCAGTCATTATCTTTTCTTTTTATCATGACAACAGACAGATGTTTGTTAGGACCAGAGCAGAGACGAGACGACGCGGCAGTTCAAACCATCTCAGTCGTAAACGAGTAGAGGATGTGACCCTAGAGATCACATCCTCTACTCCAACATCCATTAAACCAGGCAGAGATTTACAGAGAGGAAGCAAAAGCAACTGAGGCGGACCAGCAGAGCATCTAATGGTGTCATTCAGGACGTGTGGAATATCGTCTCTACTTCCTGGAAACTGAGCTGTTAGCATGTTAGCATGAGCCTGACATCAGCCTCACAAAGCTAACTGCTGCTAAAGATCCGTCCTGCCCACAGCGTCACCTTATCAACAAACAAGTTACAACAACATTTAATTTCTCTTTGGGATAAATGAACTATTTTTGACTTTGAACCTAACAAATCAAAATCAGTCTTAGAAGTTGGGAGATGGTTGATTCGGTTTCTTCTTTAGACTTTGACTATGCTAACGTGAAAATCTGGAAACCTGACACCACCTGCTGCCGCAACTTGGGTATTTGTTGCAACTTCTGAGCAAATAGAGGAAACAATATGAGAGGAATGCAGTCAGGCACTTCGTTACCTTGGTAACATCTTATCAGGTGATTAGAAATCCACTTGTTGAGACAGAGAGAGGAGAAAGATGGATGTATGTGGGAACAGATGGCTGTAAAGCCCTCTCCTCTCCATCCTGCCCTCTGCCGCCTCCCCCCCCAACCCGTCTCCCCGGTAACAGCCCCCCTCCTCCTGTTACCTGGCAGACGACGGGGAACTGCGGTCTGTTGACGTGGTGCCGATCAATCCCCAGCGGGAACACTGCAGCCAGCGCCATCATGCAGCCCACCGCTGTCATGTTGTTCAGGTAGGGCTGAGAGTTCTGGATGTAGCTGCAACAGATTCACAGCGAACACAGTCACACACACACACACACACACCCCGACAACAACACTGCTTTCTGCTGGGAGGTGAAATTAGAAAGGATATGAAAGGAAACAAGTCGGATGAAATGTTCTGATTTTTGTTAACCGTTTTCTGCTTTCGTCTGGTCGTCTTTTGTCACTCTGAGAAAAGGGGCTGAAAACGGAAAGACTCCAGGGTTTCTCCTCTGAAGTGTGATTTCCAGGCACGAGGCTAATTAGTGTTGACAGAAGGCGACGTGTTGTCGTCTGTGCAACAGGACAGTTTCAGGTGAAAAACTATTTTTTCCAGAAAGAAAGGAAAATGTGTTGCGTTCTCTGCAGACACCCCAGAGAAGCAGAAAGCATTATTTTTCCTAATTAACTGTGAATTAGCAGAAATGTGTTGCTTTCACTGCAGAACGGCTGATCACAGGCAAACTGTGCACAACTAAAGGTTCGTGAATTTAAATATGAATAAAATCATCATTTCATAAAATAAACCAACAATGAGAGCAGTTAGTCATTCACAACACCTAGAGATACATGAAATGAAAACAGATTGATTTACTGTCATCTTCCTCAAATCCCTCAGATTATGAATAAAAGTCAGACGATGGAGAAGACTGATGATGTTTGATCTGATGTTTTTTATTAAATTACAGGCTGTCACTTTGTAATCCACATAATCTGAAGTTAAAATGGTTCTTCAGACGCATCGCCTTAATGGGAAGCTCATCGATGTTCTGACAGATCTGGGAGCAATTTGGAGGTGTGTGTGCCATTACCCAGTTGGAGTTTGCAAATTTAAAGATAATAAAAAAGAACATTTCCTTACAGAAAACTCTAGTCCTGAAACCACAGAGCTAATCCCAAACTGCCTTACAGTCCGTGACTGTTTCCTAAAATCTCTGCAGAGGGAGAAATTTCTCATCCAGTCAAATAAATCACAGAGTTCACAGAGTTCACAGGTCCGTCCCTCCATTTCACAAACGTTTATTTTATATATATAGGCAAGAATTTCTGATTTTATCTCATCATATTCCCTTTGGGGGCGTTTATCCATCGGCTGTGTTGAACGGAGGTTTTTGTTTTTATGTCCTCCTCTCTGCCTCTAAAATCAGTTTTGGCTCCATCTGATGGTCAGACAAGCTTTCATCCTAATTAAACCAACATGAGTTAACAGCAGGAGCGAGGTGACCAGGCGTATTAAAGTTGAATCAAACTTCTCCAGCCGCCGTGCTCAGAGGATTTGAGCTGCAGCTCAGAGTCGGACTCCTAATCTTTCCTCCGCTGACCTTCCCTCATGTCGCCCTGAGGCCAGGCCGCTTATTTACACCGCAGCAAACACACATTAGCATATAAACACATTTACTAATGAACACTGACCTTAATCCAACCTTTTAATATGTCTAAAACTTTAAATGCCGTCAGATTTCCAATCACCTAATCCTCTTTGCTGCAGACGACTGTTCTGCATCTTTAATTATAATTCATCCAGGAAAATGATTATATTTTGTACGAGCAAACGGGATTCAGTTCTGCAGGTTTAGTCGGTTTAAATGTGTAAAAATAAACTCCAGTTAAATCTGTCATCCATAAACATGTAAAGGTCAAGTTTCTGTTTGTTTTGCCATTTTCCTGTAAATCATGAAATAATTGAAGCTGATTTTTCCTCTGACCTGAGAAGGTTAATATGCTGGGAGACTCATCTCCTACAACAACACTCTGTAACATTATCATGATGTTTTCATTTCTTATTGGAAATAAACACAGGCTTTATGTTTATTCTGACAGATTGTGGTTTAATGTAGATAAACTAAAAGTCAATGCAGGAATAACAGTAAAATCAAAACAGCAGCTGAATCAAAACGTGAGTCTCGTATCGGACAGATGCATTACATGAGTGATTTATTTCAAGCTTTTGCTTCTGATCATTTTGATCATTACGGCTTACAGATAGTAATTCAGAGAAATGTTTAACAGCGGACCCAAAGCACATTAATGTGTGCTAATGAAAAGTTGAGTGGAAGGAAAAAGTGTGATCTAAAAAGTTGCTGGAGTTTCAGTCCCATCCCTGATGTCACCACTCCAGAACCAGAGACAGAGAAAACAAAGACTGCTCCTCTTTTTTTGTTTTTCTTCATAAAATTATAAAGAAAAAAATGTTTTTCAGGGACTAATGTTCTCTTTTCAGATGAATATTTCATTTCATTTGGAAATCAAGGTCTCTTCTGCTCTGCAGCTGTTTGTTACAGAAAACAGAAATTCTTCTAAATGTGGACAAACTTTTCACATCATTTATTTTAATTAAAATGAAACATTTCAGTTTAAATTTGTCCTACAGTCATATTCAGTAAATTGTAATTTTATAGAAAAGTTAATTAATTCCACATCAGACACATTATATGGATTAATTCCACTCACTGTTTTTAAAATCTTTATTCCTGTTAATTATGATTTTCTGCTTACAAACATTTAAAATATTACATTTATGTTAGATTACATCAGACCAATTAAATAAACATTTTAATACAGAAACTTAATGTAAAATATGTTTAATACTGAATTTATGTTAAAGGATTTAAAACTCAACATGTGAGGAAATTAGCTTTTAGAAAGATAGAAAATGTAGTTTTTGTGAATTAAGCCGTATTAAACTGTATTTGGTGTTTGAAGTATTAAAACAGGAAGTCCAAGCGTTTTTAGATCAGCTCTCAAATATTCATAGACCCCATAAACAAGAAGGGAAAAATAATAATAATAATAATAAGAACTGTAATTTATTTATAGAAGCAGAACAAATAGTTGCAGAGTTTCTATTTGTTTATGTTTTTGTAATTGTTGCGTTTTGTTTTACTTTAATCACTATTTTATTACTCATTTTAGCTTCTCCCAAAGAAGAGACCATGAGTATGAAGGCATTAGTCCATCATGAGGAGAAGCCTCAGAACCAGCCTGACAGGGGGTTCGGGTCCGTCTGGGTCCGACAACCAGAGCAGAACCAAGACGGAGCATCTGTTTTCTGAATCTACTCAAGTTCAGGTGTGAATCGCTGGAGCGTCAAAACGCTTCCTGAACTTTGCTGCAGACCTGCAGAGGTCAGGTTCTTCCGTCTCGCCTGGCTGTTTTTCTTGCTCCTAAAACTGATCGATTCTGTTTCTGCCCTCTAACGAGCCAAAGTTGCCTCAGAAAACAGCTTAGTGAATATATTTTGTTTGATCTGACTCACACTGTTTGGCAGATGAGAGCAGCGCTGGGTGAAATTGCGTTTGAAATGTAATCAAAGCTGGAAGAGGGTCTGAACGGCGCGCAGGAGCCGGGCGCAGATTCCCTGAGGAATGAACCTCTCCAGCTCCACCAAAGGCTGCGGTAAGCTCCGGACTTTAGGGACTTAAAATCACTTTGACCTCAGTTAAACATACAAATACCACCTTAAAAAAGCCCGTCTGCTCAGACGTGTAATAAGGTTGCAAATCCCAGTTCAAAAGATATTTATTTTAAAGCATCTCTATTTGCATTTGGTCCTGGGCTGAGCTTAAGCTGCGACAACAAAACCTGCAGCAACACCAGAGAAATCTCTCCACCCGACTTCAAAAGAGGAAACATTTATTCTTGTTCTGATTCACATCCAAAAAATGATTATTGACACTTAAAGAGGGAATGCTGGGAATGACTCGAAGGATCCAGGTGTGTTGGAGACATCAGCAGTCCTCCCACTTTCACCTCTGGACTGTTATTCTGAAGTAAAGCTACACGAACGAACTCCGCTCTGCTCACCTCCAGTTACAAACATGATTTAACCAAAACAGACAGATTCCTGGTTAGTGCACAGACTTCATTATTCTAATGTTCTTCTCTGTCAGTCTGATACTCTACCCCCGTCTGCATGTGTGCAGGAGAGCAGAAACGCTACACATCAATGGTGAAGCAAGGTGGAGGCGGCATGATGGTTTGGGCTCGTTTTGCATCAGATAAATGTTGTTAAAAACTATTAAGTGCAGAGATAAAAACTACATTTCTTACATTTTTTAAGGATAACATTATTTTTCACCAAAGTTTTAAGATTTTAATTCCATTTTGAATGATTCAGTTTTATTTGAAAAGTTTTGCTGCAGGAAACATGAGATTTTCCAGACCTGAAGGCAGATTGGTGACTATTTCCTCCGTCCAGGATGTTTGTATTTACTAATAAACTATAATCTTTAATTTTCAATGCATCTATGTGCGTTATTGATAAATTAACATTTGATTTCTGGTGATTAAATGAGACATTAATGTTGGGTTTTGGTCCAACATTCAGCGTTCATCTTCAACAAAACCAAGCAAAGAATCAAATTTCACCAGAGATGATGAAACTTTTAGTTTTTGTTATTAGAAAACAAAAGTAGAGCTGACTGCAAAGAAAAAGAAAAACATTGTTTGCTTTTGAATCAGCCTCATATTCTTCAAATGCATTTTTGACTTTCATAAGTCTATGAGGGAAAACTCATCTGGACTTCCTGCGAACCCACCGGCGATGCAAACAGAACGACATTAAATAAAAATGATAAGAGGACAGAAGGAATATCGTTCCAATGAATATTTCAGCTTTATCAGGACGGACGTGTTGCTGTTTGGGAACTCACCGCACGTTGCCGTTGTAGATGTTGAAGGTCAGACAGACGATGCCGAGCAGGATGCCGAGGCCGGCGAAGACCGACACCGACGCAAACAGCTTCTGAGACAAGAGGCGGTACTCCTCCAGAACCACGGTCCGGTCCGCCGGAGGCTTCCCGCCTGAACAGGAAACCACAAGAGTCTTCAAAGGTCTGAGACCACGGTGAGTTTCAGATGACAGAAAGGCTCCAGTGCTGTAAATGATCCTGCTGCGCTAAAATAATTCAGTTCCACTTCTACAAACAGCAAAACCTGTCAAACTTTATGATTTCTGTAAAAACTGATAGAAAACAGAAATAAGTCGACTTCAGGGTTGTTGGTGAAACACTAAAAGCTGTTCTGTTGTATCTGCAGCTCATTTTAAACTCACTGCATAAAAAAACAGAATGTAAGAGCGCTGTGGGACATTTTAATAAATTTGACTATTAGATCTAATGCTACGGTTGCTGATGTAAACAGAATAAATGTAACAAATAAATGAGGTAGCTTCCCTCCAAACTGCCAAGGGAGTTTGGTGCAGCAGGGCTGAGAAAACAGTTTTTACATTCAGTCTCTGTTTTCCTCATGAATTCGTTCGAATCAAACAGAAGGTCACAGAGTTGCTGTTTCCACACAACGAACCAACAAACATCAGATAGAGATCACAGTCACTTCTGCTACCCACCACACCGCTCATATCAGGCTGAGGTCTGGGCTTTGACTAGACCAAAGCAACAACTTGATTAATTTCCTTTTCAGCCTTTCTGTTGCAGATTTGCTGCAATGAGCCTCAGACAGACAGACAGACAGACAGACAGACAGACAGACAACCAGCAACATGCACTAAAAAAACACAAACAGGAATGAAATGTTTTGCAGTCTCGAACAGATTCCATCCGGCATGTTGATATTTTAATATCTGTTTCTCTTCTCTGTGACCTTCCTGAAAACACCGACAGTCTTCACATTTTGCCTCATTTAAGATGCAGGAACAACAGCTGGGAATAGCAGAACCTTCATTTCCTCACAACGGCAGTTTGTTTGAACCCCAAGTGGCTCCAGATGGCGAGCACTTTGCACGGCAGCTCTGACTCCATGGCTTCATGTGTGTGTGTGTGTGTGTGTGTGCGTGGGTGGGCGTGTGTGTGTGTGTTTACAGGTGAGTGAGTAAAAACCTTTACAACAAGGCCAAGGTTAAAAGGTGCTCTGAAACAGCAGACCATTTCACTCTGTCTGGCTCTGGCAGTTACGCAACCTTTGCTACAGATTCAGCGTCTGGTCTGAACACGAAGGTCACACACGCAGCTCCTGCGACGTTACGAGCTGCAGCTTGCAGCAGAGAGTGTTTAACAGGTGCAGGTAAGAGACGGGACCGAGCCGGCGCCGCAGAGAAAAAACACTGACTCTACGATGAGCTACATCCTGGAGGGTCCATGTTGGGAATCTGTTACAAGGAAAAGCTTTTATTTGTGGAGAAATTCCCTTTGTGACTTAGATTTCCTTTGTTCCTAGTTGGGGAAATGAGTTGGAGCCTCAGACGGCTCCCTGGAGAAGGTCCGGGGTTCGAGTCCCGGCCTGGGACCTTTCTCCTGGGTTAGTTCTCTGCAGGTTCCTCCTGCAGTCCAAAACCAGGACTGATAATTGATTAATTGGTTTCTAAATCGTTTCTGGGTAAAAACAATGGGTGGAAGAGTTCAAAGAAAGCTGGATGGAGATTTACATTCCCGTTTATGTCCATCATATCTGAACTTCTCGCTCCAGTGAATGTATATGATAAACAAAGTGGCATTAGCCTGTAATGGCTAACAGCAGTTAGCCTGGACAGCTAGCAGCAGTAAATCCCTCTGGTTTCTGGCTTCCTGCTGAGGCTCGGTTAAATTGAGTGTTTTGTTTTTCCCAGATCTGAGTTTCAGACCCAGACTCTGCCTCTCTGCTGTATTTACTGTTTGTGAGTAACTGGGCCTTTTCTGTCCAACCCCCCACACCCAGAGTACTGAGACTACAGCACTGCAGCAAAGCCACTGCAGCAAACACTGGCAAAAACAAACCGCTTCATTCAACACCTGGAAACTAAAACAGTGATCCAGTAAATGTGTCAATGATCTACAATTATGTCCCCAAAGCTTCCTGATGATTGTAGAACAACAACAAACTGTGTTTTATTCTAAAACGTCTCAAATTGTTTCCATTTCCACTGAATGTTCTGGTTTCTCTGCATCCAGCTCTAATCTCCAGGAGTTTTATTAGCTGTCATGGTAATGACTTTTATTAGCACATTTTAATCTCTCTGCTCATGTTGCTCACTGTGTGACTGCATGCTGAACCTCACTATACGACCGACAGGTTTCTCTGCTCAGAAGCTTTATTCTTAGCCCTAAACAATAAATATTACCTAAGGTCACCATTCCAAAATAAAGGCTTCGGTGCAATGTAATTATTTAATAAGGAGATATAAAATATATTTTACTTAGTATTGAATCATAATTCAGGTATGGAGTCTGTGGTCTAATTATGTAACTGCAGACAACATGAGCAGATGACCTGATGAATCAAACATTCAGACAACATGAGGCACATTCTGGCTTCACCTCCAGTTACACAGAATAAACTGGTTTTGAGACTCGAGTTTTGAGTTTTAGGATGTTTTCACACCTGACATTCCAGTGAACTCGGTTTGATTGAGAATCAAAGTTGCAACATTTGATCCATTTCCAGCTGCTGTGGTTTTCTGACTCAAACCAAGCAAAACGTTTCAGGAACCTGTTCCCCTCCTCGCCTGTGGGGGCGCTGAAGAAAATGACACAAAAACCTCTGAAGAAGACACTGAGCAAAATTTCTGTCTTCACAAGCAAAAACGGAGCAGCATCAGATTTTAGCGGTTGGTGGATTTCTCTTCTGTCTTTGGCTAAAAACCACGAGACATTTCTCCCGCTAACTCTATGCTAGCACATTTGTTTTGGTTGTATTTACCCAGAATGCCCTGTGCTGCAGTCCACTTCCTGCTTTTGGAGCAGTCTCCGGTCCGCTTGTTGTTCACATACGCACTCAAACCGAACCAGAGTTCAGTTTTATCCAAACTAGACCGACTGAACTGGACTTTCTGGGCAAACGGACCGGAGTTGGATTAAAGCAGACTGATGATGGCTGCTGGGAATGAAAGCTGAATTACTGGCACATGAAATGGAAAATCCCAACAAATACTGCATCCAAGCAATCCTCAGTGAATCTGATATTACACAGAAGTAACAGATCAAATTTTGCATTTCTAATTAAAACTGAATGAAAGAATTCCTCTGACTGTAATAAAACATTTTTTAGTTTTCTCTGGAGCCTCTAACTGTTTATTGGTGATATAATTTATTTTTTTAGAGTTGTAATGAGACATAATCTGAGATTCTAAAGCTGAGTTTTTTTTCCAGAGTTTTAGATTTGTGACTCTCTCCTCCATGTTTTGTTTTATCCATGCAGTCAGAGGTTGTTGGTTCTGAGCTGAGTAAAGCTCTCCCTGACTGAGAGTGAAAAACTAAATAAAACACCAGGGGCTTCAGTGGTTAAGGAATGTGTGTATTAACCACCGAATTATTCATGCTTGCGTAGCTTTACACCAGAAGAACTCCTCAGTGAGACAGGTTCAAACACGGGCAGATGGACAGAGAGTCTCTTTTACACCCAGCAGCCTCCGACTATCTGTCTGCATGAATCTGCGCCTGCCTGCAGATTCATGCGTGTTCATCTGAGCACAGCATATGCAAATGTGGACTAAATAAATCCCACACGTATGTGGATCGAGACTTCAAGCGTGAGTGAACATGCTCAAGTGTGAGCCCGCGGGAAGCCTTTCTGCATGCGCGGAGCGAGGAGTGTGTGCATGTCAGAGGGGAAGCAGAGCAGGAGTGTCAGCGCTGCGTGAAGCTGATGTGTCAGATGTCAGAGGAAAGTGTCAGAGCGTCGTCCCTGCAGGGCGTCAAGACGCCCATCACGCTCTGTTTAGATGCTTGTCACCTCAGTCACACAGCGAGTGCGTAGCTGGTGACATCTGAGCGAGGAGAGATATTTTAATAGCATGTAGTGTTACCTTCCACATTGTCACACTGGCTAAAAAATGAAGACCTGAGGGGAAAAAAAAAAAACTGAAATAAAGTTCAGGATTTAGCGTGAAATCGTCTCATTCTCGCTGCACACCAACAGGAAGTTCCTCCAATTCATCAGGATTGTTTACCAAGAGAATTTTATTACCTGGTTGCAGTTTCAAACTGACTCAACAGGTGGCGACTCTGAGCTGGTTGGGCAACTTTTAACATAATCAATTCAGCTTTTTTATAATGACCAAAGTTGAGAACAGTGGCAGGCTAACTTCTGTTAATCCGCAATTTTGCCAACTCTGAAAAAGTTCAGCACTTTTATCTCCCCTAAACTAATTTCTCCAGATAATTTATTAAGAGTTCATTTACTTGGCTGTTTTGTAAAATTTCAGTTGAATGAAGTTAAACATCTTTGTTAGAGTTTTGGTTTCTGAATGTTAAGAACAGTTAGATGTTTATATTCATGCTCTTATTTTGAAGTGAGTGAAGACTGTTTCCTCTCTGCGTGTGTTCATCCTGTACCCAGAATGCATCACTGTAGTAGCGGTTTAAGATCCCCTGACGTCCAGCGTGCTTTATGTTAGTTAGCAAAACTCAACAGCTGGAAAACTGAGTGAAAAGTTTGTTCAGGAAGGTGCGTAATAAATATTTAGATCCTGTTGAGGGCGAAATTCTCAACATAATTAAAGTTTAGTGCTTTAGAGTTTTAGCATTAGCTTCTGCTAAATGCCATGTTAATATAGAGCCTGACCGTTAGCAGAACTAACATTTATGATTAGCGCCTTAGGGTTAGCACAGCTAGCACTGGTTGAAAAACTTTCTTCTGATGTTGTCATAGTTATTTAGTTTGGAAGGGAAAGTCACATCACCGCAAATATGAGATTTGAAGGTCTTCATCACAAATAGCTGAGCTTTAACGCTGCACATCCAGAGTATCGTAGATAAAATGTTTAAACTGAAACTACCCACCTGAACAAAGGGATGGTTATCTTTACAGCACTGAGTGCAAACAGCACTTTCTTTGCTTTCACGCCTTTGTGAAGAAAAACTGATCATAACATTGTCTATGGAGCATTTATTAATCAAACATCAATATTCAGATGAATAAATTCCTCTTCTGCTCCTCTGAAAGCTGATGGAGCGAAAACGTCTGTCAGACTTCTTCGTTAGGATTGAATCTCTGCTTGAGGCTGATTGACATCTCAAAACTTTTCCTAAGATCCGATACATAAACAACCAACAAACACCAATTTATTTTTTTATCAAAAGATGATGTATTGCACAAAGAAAAACAAAAGCCCGACAGGACTTCTTTCACACATATCCTTCCATCTGAACACATCAGATTTCCTCCAGGAATCCAGAGAATCAGGTTTAAATGTTTCTCCAGGTACAGGTGATATAATCCACCAATTCATCAGAAAAGAAATGAAAGTTTAGTGGTAAAATCCCAGTCCCAGTCAGACTAACACATACTGGTTGCTTTATTTGTTCTGTAGCATTTTGTTTGAGCCAAAGCAAAGAGCCACTGGAAAAATGCATTTCAAAGGTTTAATAAATAGAGAAAGTTGCAGGTTCTCCACAAAGTAAAGAAGACAATGAGCATGGGCAAAGAAAAGAAAGAACGAGTCATGAAAACCCAGGAGCTTAAATACTGTTTCCAGTTTGAATCTCGAGCTGATCAGTACAAAAACACAGAACAGCGTTTTGTTCATCGACACCAGTGAGAAACCCAGGAACCACTTCCTGTCATACTTCAAAACAAGAGTCCAGAATAGATGCTGAGTCTCCATCTTAAAACAGCCACTTATTATTATTATCCATGACAATAATGACATTATGTCCCCTGATAAAGTGATAAAGGTAACGTCGTTTCAACAAGAAATATTGTGCCATCTTAGTGTCACGAAGTCTCGTTACAACCGTTTGCCGAACTGTACGTCTGCAAACGATTCCAGCAGCAAACAAAACAATAAATATTACACGTTTACTTATTTTAAAATCCTGAGTAATATTATTCAAATATTGATGCAGTTTTGTGAAGAAATGTATTTAACCCTTTCATGCATAAGTTATGCATGTGTCAGGATTCTTTTCAATTTTTTTTTTTATTTTCTTAAGGCATAAAAAAAGGTGGGAAAAAAATTTTGTAGAAAAAAAAAACGTTTTTTTTTTTTTAGGTGATCAATTGAAATTTTCTCCAAATACAAAGTTGTTATTTGAAAAAAACATCAGTCGTATTGTTCTTTAGGTGTTATCTGATGTCACAATATTTTTTACCTGTAAGAGTCGTCTACAGGAGAAGGAGGAACCGGGTCGGTCGGCAGGCTGGTTTGTCTGTCGGCCATATTGGGTTTAACAAAAAGAATTTCTTGCATTTGCAGCTGATGGCCAGTAGTTGATGGTGTATTTTATGATGCATTAGTGTCCACTTCAGTGGTCTGTGTGCATTTATAACATAAAAGATAGCTGTCCACTGTAGTGACCACTAGGCATGAAAGGGTTAATTTATGTAATATCTGGATCTGAATTAGCTGCTACAAGGTTTGGTTGTGTTTTGTTTCACTGGTTTGTCACTCGTCACTTTCCTTTTCAAAGCAACCTGGCGGCGTTGCTTTTCAGCAACCAATCAGCTTGTTTACTGTGCAGGAACATTTTTGATCTCAGCTTTTCAGTGTTTCCCTACAGAATGACGCTACCGACCCGTTTCAAACAAACATCAGGCTTTATGACAGACGAGAGGAAAATTTTAGAGGCTTTTAAATTCCTTCTAGGGTTTTTAACGACTTTCCAAGACTTCTGAAGACTTGTTTTCATCACAATCCTTTTTTGTTTGCAGCTCTGAGGTGCTTGTGTCCATCTTTGTAGAACGTTTTAGCAGCAAATCCAGCCTGCAGTAATAACAAAGCTGCACAATTGTGCATTGACCCATAATTTTACTCTTCATGTAAGGAGTGTGATGTTTATCATAATCCAACATCTTCCTCTAAGGGTTTTACTGAATACGATGCTTCACCTTTACATCGAAGTCAAACCAGACAACTAAATATGGAGCCAGAACCAACGATGATGAATATATTAGAGAGAAGAACTTGCCTGAAGATAGCCAACATGTCACAGTGCTGGAGTTCTTTAAAAAGCATGCGGTGCAGTAAAAGTGTCAGAATCGAGTCGACTAAGAAGCCTGTGGAGGCTAAATTCATACCAGCTACAGATCCGGCCTGCGCTGCTAACAGACAGCCGAGCGATGTGAAATGACAAGGCTCATTCGACCTCGGTGCCAACTCCAATCTAACTCAGCAAAACACTGGATTAGCCTTTGGCTCATCTGGTCAACAGAACAGTGAGGCTGACAGACCAACGGATGGACTGAACCGTCAGCTGCGGCTCGCCGCTCTGGTCTTACAACAGCCAAGTTTCACAACTCAGACCCATGAGAAATGATTCCTGAATGTTTTTACTGAAAACACATCCTATGCTTTCTTTTACTGAGATCCGTTAGTTTCTCCCTTTTACTGTGTAACTCAGCCAGTCACGGCAGTATGTGGAATGCCTGGCAGAAATCACCCACTTTCTTTATGTTAAATTACATTTATCTTTGTTTCTCAGGAAAAGTTTCGTTTTGAAAATATTTGCAATGTCAAGAAGAAAATGACAGAATAATTTTCTCGTGTATAAAGGTTGTAGAAGCGGTGGATGCCTAATTTTAGGCACAGCTGGTTCAGTGACTGGGATTCAAAGTAAACCTCTGGTCATATTTAATGAGCTGCCAATCATGGAAACACAACGCAGCTAGCAGCGCGTGTCTGAACAATGAGTCACCATCTTATTTTAAACTGTTTCACAATCATAATTTATCATGACTGAAATTATTTAACAACTAAGATTCAAACGTTTAGTTTTTTGAGTCCATTTAGTGCCTGGTTTGGGATGCTAATACTTAGCCAAGCTAGCATTTTGTCTAGCTGGCAGGAATAAAAGTTTCAGGATTAGCAAAAAATGCTACCACTTTGGAGTTAGTGGCATTTATCTGAAGTGAAAAGACTCAACGGTTGAGTTGAGCTTTTGTTTCCATCCAGTAGGTTTCCAGAAACAAGACAAACGGTATAAAACTAGCAGCTTGTCCACAGTTTCAGTAGGAAACACCTGACTTTAATTTAGGGCAGGTAATTTACAACATGAAGTTCCAACACTTTTCACTTGGTGCAGTTCTCTTTCATACTTCACTGTCAAACCAACCAAACCCTTTAAAAGCCTGTTCCCCTCCTCGCCTGTGGGGGCGCTGCACCAAGAAACACTGAAGCAAACGACAAAAACGGAGTAAGATTTTAGCGCTGGTAGCATTTCTCTTTTGTCTTTGGCTAAAGACCACAAGACATTTCTCCTGTTAGTGCTAGCTGAGCATGTTTGTTTTGGTTCCATTTACCCACAATGCCCTGCACTGCAGTCCACTTCCTGCGTTTGGAGCGGTTTCCAAACTGCTTGTTGTTCACATACGAATTCAAACCAACCCAGAGTTCGTTTGTAGACAGACCAGAGTTCACACCTCCACAAACTAACCGGACTTTCTACGCAAACGGACTGGAGTTAGATTACAGTGAATTTTATTTTTATTTTTTAGCCATTCAGAGATGGACTTGGATCACAGTCCTGATACATAACCAAGGTGAGTCTGAGCAATATTTTCATTTAAATCTTACATTTTCCCTCTGTCTTACGGTTTTCATACATGAGCCCAATTAAGAGCCGTCTTTCACTCTGGTGAATAGCTGCATAAATAGGCCTGTTATGCTACCATATTAAATATATAATGAGAAGCTTAAGGTCATAAATGTGAGTGAATGAATGAACAGGAAGCCGGAGTATTCCTGAGTGTGTGTGCATGTCAACTGTCCATTCACTTATTGTGTTTGCAGCACTGATACCCTCCTCCGTCCTTGATGAAAGAATCGGGACAGGGTGTTGCCATGGAGACCCTGCTCTGAAACAGTTGCCACAGCGATTAGAAGAAAAGCTGAGCTGAAGCGGTTGTTAGGGCGACCGTGCAGCGAGTGAGAAAGTGCAGCGTGGTGCAGGCTGGTGGTGTGGGGGTGTGGGGGGCCGGTAAGACCTCAGCGAAATGATTGGAGGGGTTAAATGGAGAACCGCTGTGTTTACTCCACCCTGTCAGCGTGGAGCAATTCAAGCTCGCAGCCCCCCACCTCCCCTTCCTCCGCTCTACAAGAAGAAGACTTCCCTGAACGGAGTCAGGCCCAAAGAGCAGGAAATTACTCACTTCCTCCCAACAAAAAGATGTCACATGGCGGCGCCTTTATTTGGTGAACAGTCAAAAACAAAATGCAGAAAGGAAGGCAATTTCTCAACGGAGGCAATTAAATATGTTTTGTATCGCAAACGAAACTCACATCTGACCCTTTAGACGCAAACTCAGCTGATTCTCACACATTAGAGGCTTCTGGTAGCAACAAGGCAACGCAAAGAGCCGGACATGTTTACGGGTCAACCATGCTTCACCACGGACGCTGACCTGGAATCTGAGCTTCTTCAGGACTCGGTTAAGCCTTGGCAGGGATCCGTTTCCTTAAAAGCCTAAAAAAGGGCAGCTTTCTGTGAGCCACTGGGACACGAACGATTGATCAGCGACACACTCCGTCCATAAACAAGTGTGTCACCTCCGCAGGGAGCAGCCGGGCCAGTAAACAGGCGCAGCGCCGGCCGTGGTGTTTGAGGTAAATCAACATTAACGGGATTTCACGGTGAAGTAGGAGACAGGCTGCAGACTTCCAGCCAACGCTACGGTTGGTGTGGCCTGAGCTGCAGAAGTTCTGGTCCAGTTAGCCTGTGAGGTGTCAGGCAGAGACGTTTAGCTCATTAAAACGTTTCCTGCTTATTAAAAAAAGTGCATTGGCTGTTAGTCACGCTCTCTGCTGGTCATTAGGATCCATAAAAATCCTTTTTTTTTTTTGCAGCATTTAACCTCAAACCTGCTTTTCTTTTCTGTTCCGTTTGATAGCTGCAGGAATTACAGAAAATCACAACCACTTGAACATCCACTTGATGAGCGGAGGGATGCATTTACTCAGACCGTTCTGAGAATACAGCATCACCTGTTCAGAAAGTTTCATACGGGGGAAAGCAGCGGCAGCTTGAAGACTGACAGCGAGCGAAAGCTGCCAATAATAACCCTTCATCTGAAAAACCTAACTACAGCCAATTGCACTTAATGTGCATCAGATTTGACACAAATGCGTTGATGGTACTCTCCCCTGCCCCGGTGCGATTAACTATCCGCCTGCTGCAATATGACTCAAAAACCATTTACTAACATGATGCAATGCCTGTATTGAATGGCTTTTTTTCTAGTTGCAGTGGAGAGTTTTAGAGGCAAATTGCTCCAGACTTGAATGATTTGGAAAAAGACATCGGAGTTGTAATATTCTGTAATGATTGTGGAGATTCCAGGGAACCGTTGATCAGAAAGATCTGGTTTACCAGAACATGTGAGTTAAATCTGATACATAAATGCAATGATGGGACTTCCTGTTCAGATGGGGGAATTATCAGAGTAACGAGACGCTGAGATCAAGTTCAAATATGAGATGAAAGATGAGAAAACAGCATTTTAACAAGACAGAAACCAAAAACATTCAATCAGGATGGACGGACAGATGGAGGGACGGACGGTCGGATGTCTCACCGATCCAGACGTCGTTGTTGAACCAGCTCAGGTTCATCTGGGAGCTGTCATAGTAACCAATCTTCTTATAACTTCCTCCTGCAACATCAAGAGGAACAACAGGAGCTAATTATGTGTAATTTCTTCTGTCACAGAGCTAGTAAACATGTATTTATAGCGCAGGTATTTCTGTCAGTGCAGCCCACGAGAGCAGCAGAAATGAGATAAACAGCTAAAGTAAATGATGGATGAAAAGCAGCATGGGGAGGAACAAGGGGAGAGAAGGAGAAAAGGGGAGAGCTGGACCGGGAATGCTGATGAGCTCCAGGTGGGATCAGGCATTCCAGTCAGGTCGCCTCATCCTGGATGTCAAATTACCTCAACGCCACAGCAGGAAGCGGGAGACACAGCGTCACGGAGACAAGGGGGCCGGATTAGAAATTTTCATCCATTAGGACGCCAATGAGAACAGAGGTGGAGAATAATCCCCCACCTTATCTGGAGCCGGGAAACTCATTAAGTCACTGGTGACAAATAGGATGCCATTTCCAGAAACAGCTTAAAACCGAGAAACTTTTGGCCAATTAGAGCGAAGCCTTGAGTCACCACATTCCTGCATTAAGTCTGTTAGCAGGCGCCGTTACAGCGTCAAGACTGCAGCAAGCAGCTGAGAGCAGCAGCGCTGTTACTCTGAGTCTGAGCGGGTTTACCTTGCAGTTGTTCGATGAGGGTCATGGCCATCCTGGAACCCTGAGCGTCAAACACCACGTGACCCTGGAGAGGACAGAACTGGGTTAGAAAACACACACAAACACACACCGTCTGGTTTCCTTTTTTCATGATGTTTCCATCACGTATTTATTGTGTTTATTGTATTTAATTAAATTGCTCACAAAGACTTAAGACTGCAAAGGAGATTTTTATTTACTTATTTTTTAAATGCAAAGCAAACATGCTCACTAGAGATTTTTTTATTTTAAATTTTATATTTGTTGTTTCGTACTCAACCCTATAAAAACGTGATGAAACTGGGGAAAAGCCAGTCTGTCTGCCTCAATCCCACCACTGTGGTTATTATTTAATAAATGTATTTTCTGAACTTTCTGGCTTTTTGTACCAAGTTTGAAAACAATGGCTGCAGCACTTGGAGTCACTCTGGAAAATAAAACTTTGCTTGCAGCTGGAAGGATTTTGTGTTTGCCATTAAAAACAGCAGGAGTTATTTTGTCTCATGGCTCCAATCAAGGATTGTTATTACTATTATTAAGACAATAACTTATAGGCAAAAAATGAAAAATAACCGCTGAATGGCTCAGCCCGTAGTCGATAAATTTGTCCAATGGCCGAACCTAATCCAGCCGACGCCTGCGTGTTTCCAGTGGTTTTGTTTGAGTTCGCAGCCAACAAGAGGGGCTGTTGAAATCGGCAGTGTTGTATAAAGTACTGGAATCTCAGAGTCAAGTAAAAGTACAAGTACCTCTCCAAAATACGACTTTGGTAAAAGTCGAAGTCACTGACTGAAATGTTACTTGAGTAAAAGTCTTAAAGTATCTGAAACTTCTTGTACTTAAGTATGGAAATTACTGTAAAAATGGATGTACTCAAGTAATGTAATGAAAAGTACAAGTAAAAAGTAAAACAAGGCAAGTTTGAATGACATTTCTTATATCTTGGTAAACTTGTCAAATAAACTTAAAATAATGTACCCAACCAAGTGCAGGCAAAATGAAACCTGCTAATAAATTGTTCCAGTTTTAAAGAGTAGCACATGTTAATGGTTTGTGGTTTTGAACTTGCATGCCTTTCCTATATTCGTTAAATTTAGTCTAAATTGCTATCGCTATGGCTTCTGTCCCCCATTGAACTAGGGTGACCAGACGTCCTCTTTTTCCCGGACATGTCCTACTTTTCAGACCTAAAAAGATGTCCGGGGGGAATTTAAAAATTGTCCGGGATTTTGGTCAATTGCCTCAAAACACATTACATAGCTTACAGTGGATTATAGGGCACGGCGCTGCGTGTCACGTAATCCCTGAGCCGCGTCAGTGCGGGCAGCACTCTTCTCTGTTCGACCCCCCTCCCACCCGATGCAAGGTGTTCCGATTTCTGATTTCCCCAACAATGGGAGAAGCGAAACAGGTGTATCCTATTGGAGGTGATGAACAAGCCAGGCAAGCAGGCTACGACTTTGTTCGGTAGCCTGCTTGCTAATCAGTAGGTGGGGTCAAAACACTTCGTTTCTCTCTCTCGCTTTTTTGTAACGAGTAACTAAACCACACATTGAAAATGTATCGGAGTAAAAGTACGCAATTGAGTTCGGAAATATAGTGAAGTAAAAGTGAAAGTCATCAAACATTTTCATACTCCAGGAAAGTATGAAGTACTCCAAAATGTACTTAAGTAAAGTAGTGAAGTATTTTTACTTCGTTACTATACAACACTGGAAATCGGTGCGCTCAATTGACTCCTTTCAAGTTCACAACATGAGCTGCCAAATGTAAATGCCACGCTGGGAATCGATAACGAAGCTTTCATAGGATGAACAAATATTGATGCGATGCCACAGAGCCGTCAATGAGCCAGCCTGAGAGCGGACGCACCGATCAGATCCGTTTCATAAGCCCAAACTTTTCCTCAAATCATGATGAGAAAAAGTTCAACATGGAGCTGGGTTTTCAGCCTGCTGAATGCTGTTCAAAAATATTGTCAGTATTTATTTAAATAATAGTAATATAGTTTAGTAATCGATTAATTGTTAACTGGAGAACACAAACTCAAAAAAGGAATTGGCTTAAAAAACATATTCAGGACAGAAATTAAGCCAAAACTGTACAAATATAAATACATTTAGACCTTAAGATAAAAACCTTTGTCTGTAAATGTTGGATAGTTTTAGCTTCTGCTCCAGATTCACTGCAGTAGTTAATGCAAGAAAATGTTTGTCTTATTTAACAAAAAG
The DNA here is from genome assembly GCF_003331165.1 of Xiphophorus hellerii. NCBI lineage: Eukaryota > Metazoa > Chordata > Actinopteri > Cyprinodontiformes > Poeciliidae > Xiphophorus > Xiphophorus hellerii. Next base: position 1,564,565 of record NC_045674.1, on the reverse strand, counting down.
ATCTGAATTGCTCATTTGCATATTTTAAAAGTTTATGTTGTTTAATAATAAATCTACAGAATGTAATTTTTTATTAATCAATTAATTACTAAAACGGTCGTTAGTTGCTCAAACTCTCCTGGAAGCCAGAAAGGCTCTGAAATGTGACGGATTTCCTCCCAGCGTCACTCTGAACAAATCTCTCTGTTCAACATTAAAAAATAAAAACATTTCAGTCCAAACATTCAGACAGGATTTCTGTGGGAACCGATTCCCTACAAAGATTAATGTCAGAATAATTTCCCTAATTATTCTTCCCCTCCTGCCTCCACCAGTTCAGTAGAGATGTCACTCAGAGGTAGTGCGGTGCTTTTAGAAGTCAGTGGATCCAGAACATCTGCAGAGATCGGTGCCTAATCGCTCTGGAACGTCCGTCTGGTAACGGTCAGAGTCCGACTCTCACACGGAAACTTTATTTCCCATGTTTTGTTGATCTCCTGCACTCACCGAAACCCCTTCGAAGGAGCTGGTGTTGAGCGCTCTGTAGATCTCCGAGGTGATGTCGTGGTTGTTGTAGTTGAAGTCCTCCAGCCGCCGGCCCTTAGCCTTCAGGGGGGCCACGGTCTTGTTGAGGGCCAGCGCCAGGGCCCACACCGCGTCAAAGGCGAGGGGCGCCTCCTGGAAGCCGCCCGTCTCCTCGGGGTTCTTCCCCCCAAGACGAGACATCAAGGCTCCCAGAAACTCCTGTGAAGTCTGGCGGAGCGAGGAGACGGAGAAGAAACAAGTCAAACCGAGTTAACACAAAAAGCTTTCTGACATGAATCTGCAGGGCTAAAATCCACCAACTAAGCAGCATGCTGGAATAATGTGTTCAGTTTGAACTTGGAATTTGGATTCCTGAACTTCAAACTGCAGCATGGCTGCCTGGTGTGGAGAAAAACGCCAGTAAAAACTATTTATTTCAGTTTGATTTAAAGGGGATCTATTATGCTAAATTCACATTTTCCATTTGTGTTTCTACTGCTTCTAAACACATCCAGCTGTTTTCCAGTTGATGTTTTTTGGTGTGTGGAAAATGAGCCATTTCAAAAACCTCCAGAATGTGACATCACAAATCACCTAGCAACCTCAGCAAAGCCCAGCCCGTTACCTAGCAACCTCAGAAACGCTCCAGCACATTTGCTCAGCTGGGTTTACTGATGTATACGCTGTACAATGGCTGCTGGAAAAGACAAAAGCTTTGTTATTGATTTACCCTCCACAAACCCCTTCCTACATTCTTGCTGGTTTTGCAGGAGGCTCCACTTCTGCTTTTCAAAGATGCATACTTGTATAATTGTGGATCTGTTTGAGTGCAAACGCTGGGTTGGAGGGGCGTGGCCAGCAGCAGATTATGTGAATTTAAAGTGACAGAGTCCAAAAGCAGCTGAAAATAGGAGAATAAATCTCATTATCTAAGAATAATTTTGTGCAGAAAATGTGATGAACTTGTTTTGTAGCCCATAGATCAATCATAATGTGCTTAAGGGAGCATAACAGGTCCCCTTTCATTAATTCAGATACAGAGAATGCTGCTGAACTTTTCCAAGTTTAAAGTCTTTCAGTACGTTGAATACAGAATTAGCTTGTGCTAATTACAGTTAGCCTTGTCATTACGAACAACAATGAGCAATTCCCACTGGTTTTCCAGCTGGAACACAGATGAGTTGGTTGAAGCTTGATGTTATTTTTCAAACTGATTCATGACTTCAGAGGGAAATAACTCAGCTGAGCTAACGACTAGAAATGAGCAGCTCCGTCCCAGAGGAAGCCGGGATACACGCAGGCAGTTAAACTCCTCTCAGCACGCGGATCAATCACTTCCTGGTTTTCCCTCTGTGGACATTTTAAAGAAATGTCCACATTTTAAAGAAATGTCCACAGAGGACGAGATCCTGCCCCAGTGGAGGAGCTGCAGTATGTCAGGGTCTTGTTCATGAATGAGGGAAAAACGGAGCAGGAGATCGATGGGCGGGTTGGTGCTGCATCTGCTGTGGTGAAGAGAGAGCGGAGCCTAAAGTCAATCTACGTTTCCACCCTCATCTACGTTCACGGGCTCCGAGTAGAGACAGAAAGAATGAGATCGTGGACACAAACAGCTCCGCTGCTCCTCTCAGGGTTCGGGTGAGAGGCTTGGAGCCCCAAACGAAGCAGCAGACAGGCGGTGGAGTAAGATATGAGCTGGCAGGAGTTAGCGCTGGAACATCTGGACGTTGTTAGGAAGACAGGAACCTCAGAGCCACAAACATCACCATAAATAAAATAAATAAATAAACAAACACACACACATCTGGCTGCATTAGATAATCAAGTGCCTTGCTAGCTGACTTCCTATTGGCTGGTTTCTGTAAAGCAGCCAATCAAGGAGGAGCATTTCCTTTGCTTGGAGCTGACTGGTTGTTTCCCCGGCAGCAGAAACATGGACGACTAGAGGCAGTCAAGACGGTTCCCACTGTGGATGTGAGTTATTTACCTGAGGTCCGCTAACACCGGCGACCCACCATTTAATCATGTTCAACTGGTGCATAATGATACATAACTAATGAATATTCATTTACCATCACAGTTTCCATTATTGCTTCTTCAGCTAACAGTTGTACTAAAAAAGATTATTTCATCATTGGTTTTGATGAACTGAGGTTTATTTCTGTCTGTTTTTTTTTTTAATTTAATTTCATCATACTTTAAATTCTGAAAACTTTTTTTGCTTTTAAATGCATCAATAGGAAAAAGTTTAATTTATTCATTTTGCACACTATGCTTGCAAATGATCCTTTTAAAGTACAAATATTTGCATTTTACTTTGTGCTATACAACAAATTAAAGTTATTTGCAAAACTGCAATTAAAATCATAATTTAGAGGAAAAGTAATTAACAATAAATGATCAAAAGCGCAGGAATAAAACCAACTTCCCTCAGGTTTATCTGAACGTTTTCCACCAATCAACAGGCAAAGGAAAAAAGGACATTTGGCACCAGTAGCTTGCCATAGATCCGTTCATCAGACTGAGCAGAAATCTTTCCTGCATGTCGTTGGGCTGGCCTGCAAGAACAGTGAAGGACAGCAGCGCTGACCACACAGCCACTCATAACCCCGTCTTTTTATTTGGGAATAAAAACGCCTGCTGGGATCAGAGTTGTGCCAGCTAAGCTAACTGCAGGCGAGCCTGAGGGACCGAGAGGGACAGTAAAGGTGACCGCAGAGGCACACACTCCGCTCCGCTTGTTTTCTTTCTGTTTAATGTGTTTATTAAAGCTCATTAGCATTCAGAGCTGTGCCCACCAAGATGACTGCTGCAATATCACATTTGGGCAAACATGCCTGCTCCCTTCAGCTTCTAGATGTAAAGATTAACCGAGGTTTTTTATCGATGCATAAGTTGTTGATCTGGAGCCAGCGGGGGGTCAGACAAGATGACGGTAAAACTGGAGCAGCAGAGGAGATAAAAGGAGTTAAAGTGCTAAAATATAAATCAATAACAGTATGGGTGGAGCCAATAACTGGATCGATCACAACGCCATTACTGTGGCGTTAATGCACAACTAATCATTTAAACCATTGTTTATTTGCTTTTGAACCAAAAACTAAACAAATATTGACTTTTCTTCAGGTTTTTTGCCCAAACTTAGAGATTAAATTCTATTGTTCAGTTTGTGATGCTGCTGGATGGGATTTGCATATAAATTTATCCCACAGGGTCACAAACTATGACAACTTGAGATACTTTGGCAGAGCAAAATCTCTGATTCACTGCAGCACATTATTAAAAAACAAAGTCAAAAGTCCTCTAAACTTCTGTGCGATTGTGACAATGTCTTCAACCTGAGTACATATGAGCAGGTGCACAAACTGCAAACTGAAACATGTCATTACATTTTCATAAAACAAAATGTAAAACCATGTTTTCATTTCCAGGCTGCGTCTACAAAAGGCTGAACGTTTCTCCATGTTTTCCTACATCCTGGTCCTTCAGGGATGTGAAAACAAGGCGAGACGTTTCTTAAGAAAACAAACTGAGCCGCCTGGTTAACGGCTGATTGGACTCGATTTAAAGTCCACAGTTCCACCAACAGCATTTAAATAGAGACACAGCAGATAGAAACAGTCACTCTATAAAGAGAGAAAGCGTCTCACTTCTTTTCTTGCAGGCAGTTTTTTTTTTTTGTGATAAAACACCAGCCCCCCTGAAAGCAAGGACTCCATTCATCCAGCCGTCTCTCTGGATCCTTTCGGGATAATTAGGCCTACACACCTCCGACTCAGTTATGTCAATTTCATCTGATTGAAATTCCTCCCCGGCTTTTGCCATTTGAATCTGCCGCTGCCCACTGAAAGGCAGCTGACAGTCTGCTCCGGCTCGGCCCGCAGCATCACTCGAATCTGCCAATTTCAGCTTAGAAATTGAATTTGAATGGATCTGACTGTAAGCAGGAGGCCTGGCTGTAATTCTTATCAACTGCCGAGCGGCGCACGGACAGCTAAATCCGCAGGTAGTGGCAGGTGCTGCTGGAATATAAACAGCAGCTGCTGATGAAGAGGAGCAGACAGGAGGAAGGTGGGAGGAGGGAACGCTGACGGAGAGAGAGACGGATCATCAGAGCAACAACTGGACGGATCCGGAGAGGAAGAGACAACGTGAGACGATTAGAGGACGGCGGGAATCTGAGCTGCTGCACCAGAATCTTTCTAAATGAGAAAGGCAGGCGTTAAAACGAGCGAGGGCGAAACTTAGCAGGAGCATCCTCAGCGGATTCCCAACTAAATGGATTCAGGTCACACACAGTTCACCCAAGCCTTATCATTATTGTTTCCAACACGCCGGCTTTTACCGAAATAACTCGTATCTCAGGGGATTCCATATGAGAGCCCAAAAGTTTACAACCACGAATGAGCAGACGGGGCTCAAACCGCGTCGCAGGAGAAAATCCGAGAGAAAAGACGTGACGGATCGCTGAAGCAGCAGACGCCACAGAATCAGGCCAGAATCTTTATCCAGTCCAGAAAAAAATAACATTTTCACCATTTAACTGATAAAAAGTGTTTCAATTTTTCATTTAAAGATGGAAAACTGATCAATGAAATGAGTTCAGACAACATGTGGCGTTCAGACGCAGCGTGACGGAACAGAAAGTCAAAAACCATCTGATTCAAGTTGATCCAGCAGGGCTGGAGGACACCAACCGGCTCAGAGGCACATCTGGAGAGCCCAACTAAAAATCCATCAGCATAGAGAATCAAAACTAACGAGACAAACTGGAAATAAATCACTGAAGGCGAGCAGCCGAGCTCTGACAGGACAGACTCAGAAGTCGTCGTTTCCGGTCCTTTACGGCCGTTTCGGTGCCAGGAAGACGCTTCGTCTCCTGAGGCGGATCAGACCTGAGATCTGCTGCCTCCTCTCCTGAACCAGGGCACAAAAACTCACACTCCCATCTCCTACAGCCACTCTGCTTTTTATAAACCTCTTTCAGACAAACTGGGACAGCAGGACAAAATACAACCTGTGGGTTTTTAATGCAACTGTATTTTTATGCAGCATGTTTGAGTTTCAGAGAGCAGCTTCCTGAGTGCTTAAAGGTTTTCTCTGTCTTCCGGTTGTATGGTAAGTTAACATTTGGTCTTTATTTGCTTAATTCTTCGTCTTTAACAGCAGGACCATCAGACAGAAGGAACCGTTTGTGTTTGAATCTTCCCAGCTGGTAAAAAGTGCAAACACCTCCAAGTTGCACCTACATGCGGCTGTGCTGGTTGCTAAGAGACCAAAGAAAGAAAGATGTGAGATTTTCAGTTTGCAGTTTAAATGCTGTATGTGTCTGTAATGCAGAGGAGTGTACGGTCAGTGTATGAGGAGCCCAAAGCATCATTCCTCCAACGCCGAGCTTCTGCTGATGAAAGGTTTTCAGTTTGACTGAAAGTCTTTACTTTGGTCTCGTCTTTTATCCTGCTGTCATTTTCTCCTTCAACCCTCCAGACGTACTTGCTAAGTGTTTTTCATAAACTTTGACCTTTAACCTGGTAGATGAGGCCTGAAATGGAGCTTTTGGTTTTTTCTGAACATTGATCCAACATCATGGAAATTTTTCTCCTTGTTTTTATGGTTTATGCTAGGTGTGGGCATTAATCACATTGATTATCAATTATTGTGACAAATTGCTAAGAATTTTGATTTATTGTTGTCACGATAAATTCCACTTAATGATGATAAAACTGTCCACACTGTTGGGATTGTTAGTTTTATATTGTTCTTCACTGTTTGTTCGATAGAAATGTCAATAAATATCGACAGATTTGAAGATATTATTAAATGAAGTTACTGTGTGAAATAGAAATCACTTTTTGTTATCACTTTTATCGTTATCGAATTGTACCACAGAATATTGTGATAAAACTTTAAGTCCATATCCAGTTCTGATTATTTTATATTTTCAGTTTTGTAGATTTCCATGGTTTAGCTTTGTTTCCCGTTTCGTTTTGGATTTTTTTTACGTCAGCACCTGCTGCGCCAGAACATCTTCTCTAGAGCCATCATATTTTACTCTGACTTCCTGCCATCCGTTGCCACGGTTACGGTGGATCTGGGTGGAGCCCTCACCATGTTGGAGACGCCGCGGACGGTCTCGGGGTTCAGCATGACGATCTCCGTGGTAACGTGTCCCTCCACGGCCTCCGTCATGTTCTCCACTGTGCAGTTGATGGCCGGGTCTTTGATCTTGAACCAGTTGTCGGCGTACCAGCCAATCAGGAACCAGACGTGCTTCTTCCCGTACAGCTTCTCCTTGAACACCTGCGGCGGGGGGAAGGGAGACGCATCAGTCCCGGAGACGCCGAGTCAAACGCGGCTGGACAGGGAGGAAACACACTGACCTCACAGAACACCTTCCTGGCCTCGGTTTCATAAAACAGCCCCACAATGATCCTGGCATCCTGGCGCTGCATCAAATTAGCAGAAAGCATTGCTTAGTTACATCAGCAGCATAAATTTGACTTCACAATATCGCAGCTTGATGTGGCAGCACAATGTGCCAAAGTCCCGCTGCTTGACAGGATGGCACATATTGCTGTTCAGGAGTTGATAATTAGCGTGGCGCATTAATTTCCTCCATCAAGTCGCCTCTATGCTGATGGCGTCGTGTGCAGCTGTGAGGCGGAGGAGGAAGGAGACGGCCAGCAGCCGAGGTGAATTTTTAATCAAAGCACCTTGAGGTTCTTGACAGCGACAGCCGGGTCGGTGAGGAAGCTCTGACGAACGCTGATCTCGATGCCTGCCTCCTTCACCCTCTGCTCCAGATCATCCAGAGTCTGGCAGATGAAAGGAAGGACGGGGTGGGGGGGCAGAGAGACACGCAGAGAGGTGACAGGTTGAACGACAAAAGCAAGTCCGACGGGGAAAACAAAACTAATAACAGCACCTGGAGTGCATATTGGAAATATAGAGCAGAGGGATGAGTGTGTGTGAGATAAACAAGAGAAGCAGGGAGGATTTTTTTAGACATCAGCTGGAAATGAGAAAAGTAGAAGGCGAGATGAGAGAGGACGGAGCAGAATCATTAACTTCCATTACAGGAAACGGGCCAGGTGCCGCGGCATCGACCGCCGCTCCTGAGGAGGATGTATTGCTTGATCAATATTTCTCACAACCAATATACCAAAAAAATCCCTCATCAGTCAGCAGCAGAGATTGACTGTGGCCAGAAAACAACAAAAAGAGCTAATAAACAAACAGAGAGAGGCGGGAGGACGATCAGGAAACCAAAGACTGCTGTGATAAAACAAAGAGGAAACCCAGCCGGGGGCGGGAGGGTTACTGACTGAGGTGAAGACTTCTGTGGTCTGCTGGATGGTGGCGATGCGTGACCAGTTCCACTTCTTGAAGAGCCGCACCCTGGTGGGGTTATGGAGGGTGGCAGAGGGGTGGGTGCGGAAGAAGGTGGGGAAGCGCTGGCGGTTGGACAACGCTGGAGAGCTGGAGCCGTAGGACAGCTGGGGACGGAGAGGACGGAGGGGACGGAGAGGACGGAGGGGACGGAGGGGAGAGACAGGAGAGAGGAGATGGGGGGGAGAGAGAGGGCAGGGGGGAGAGAGAGGATGGAGGGGCGAGAGAGAGGACGGAGAGGAGAGAGAGAAATTAGCAAAGTACATCTGTCTAAGCAGCTCAGATATTCTCAAAAGAGGCAACATTTACATTATGGATGCAAGATTATTGATTAATGAGTTAATCTGAATTTGATTGATCTTATTAATCAACTAATGATTAATCGATAAGCGGCCACTTTCTGAAAAACCTGAGTTTTCTCTTGAATCAGGTTGACTGTTTCAGAACATAAAGGACGTTGAGATGTTTTTTTATCCTCTCGCCTTCAGTCCTTCTGACTGAGACGCTAACGCTGCTCCGCCTCGCAGCTCGGATGATCGAACGCCGTTAAGGTAAAACTAAAGGACAATCCAGTTTTTATATTTAAAAATAAAACCACATAAAGTGTGTTTTCCCTCCCACACTGGACTCAGCTCACACCGATTCTCTGTCCTGTTCTCGCATGGCCCCGCCATCTTTGTTTCTGTATCAACCGAATATGAAGAAAGGAAATGGAACTGCTGTCTAAAACTGACTTCAAAATAAGAGCTTGAATATAAAGGTCTAATTGCTTTAATTCTTGACAGATGTCAAACTTTATTCAACTGAAAGTTCAGAAACAGCGACAGCTAATCAAAGTTTCACTCTGGTTTACATCAGACCTCAGTCTATTCACACTTCACTACTTTCTGTTCGACTCCAAATTATTCACAGAAACTCTGCTAATTCACAGATTCTTTTTCATAGAGTTAACATATCTAACATATTAAAAAGAAGCTGAAACATCTAGACATGATGCTAATCGACACAGTGGCCAATCCAGAAAGAGCATTTATTATTCTTGGTGTTGATTGGCTGAGTGCAGGAAAGCAGATTTTAGCCTGTGCAGCAGTGATAGGATGGTTTCCATTCTGCATAATAATGAACATAAAGACAGATTTGGTGTTTGAATGGTTAAAATAGGCAGTAATATTTAATACTTTTTCTCAGTGGATGATGTCTACAGCGATCACTCACCCTGGAGTTTAACAGCCGCCGGTTATTAGAACCACTAATTCAAAAAAGCTTTTCTTTATTTGTTTTTGTTCACAAACGTCTCAGTTGTTATTTTTTCAGGTTAGATTTGGTGAAAATGATTTGATAAAAACCAGATCATCTCTTCAAGCCCTGCAGTCAGAGGGTGTACTTATTTTTTATGATATTTGGTGATATCCTGTCAACCATTTAGTCAGTTTTTGCAGAACTGTTGTGCTCAAATTTAAAAGTAAAATGAACCACAAACATCTCAGTTTGGACGTTTATATTGTTGCATTTCCTCTGCAGTCGGCTCAGAAACACCTAATCGTCTCTTCTTCCTCCTTTTAGTGTCTCTCAATTTAATAAAATGTGTCAACAAAGTCTGTAACTGTGATTAAAAACCAAACATTTCCTGCAGGATTTCTCATGCAGATGCCACCATGAAGCTGAGACGGCACTTCGGTTTATTAGAGAGAAATGAAGGACTGATCCGGTTCTTCCTCCTGCCCGGCGCCGCCGTCCGGACCCTGCATTGGCTTTAAGGATCAGCGGTGAGGAGAGACGCGACGGTCCTCCCATCAAACACTACCACAGCAACGACTGAGATAAAATCCTTGACAGGTCTTTCTTTAAAATGCAGAACCTGCCGTTCAGGGAACCATTAGGGAGTGAAGCGGCTCCGGCCCCATTACCCACAAACCCACTGGGTTTTAACCAGCGGCAGCCAGAGGGGCGAGCTGATGGATGTCACATGTCCGGTACAATGTGGGCTCCCCATAGAAACAAATCCCCGCAGGCAGAGGCAGGTAGATGGAAGAATCGATACGAAGGAAGGATGAAATTAAGGCAGAAACAACGGATGTGGAGGAAGAGGAGAAATATCTGAAGAGAACGGCTTCAGAGAAAAACATACGGCAAAAATCATCCAGCGTGTAATGCTGTTTAAATGACACCTCCACAAACAAATAAGGCTGATTATTGCCCACTTAAACGTTTAACTGATGGAAGATTCATATTTATAAAACCTCCAAAGCCTGTTTTATGTTTTAATAATCTACAGTCAGAAAAATATCAGCAGGAGAAGCACATCTCTACAACATAAACCCTAAAAGATGCAGCAGACCAGTCAGCGATCCAATCAGTTTTCACATGTTTTATTGGATTTAATCTACTTTCCAACAGAAACACAATCATAGCTGCTCTGCTGCATTTCTAACTGCGGCTCATTCTGGGAACCATCAGGAATCAACACAAATCAATGCAAGAGATCAGAAAATATTCATATTGGATGGATGGATGGATGGATGGATGGATGGATGGATGGATGGATGGATGGATGGATGGATGGATGGATGGATGGATGGATGGATGGATGGATGGATGGATGGATGGATGGATGGATGGATGGATGGATGGATGGATGGATGGATGGATGGATGTTTTTCCATTTGCAAAATGAAACTGTTTAACATAAAACCCGGGTCAAGATTCAAAACCCTAACCTTCTTGTTGCTAGGCAACAGCGCCAGCATCGCTCCACTGTTCAGCCCCTTTCTGTTTTACACCTACACATTTTTAAAAACTCAGTCTTCTCCTCCGATCCAACATAAAGTCACAGCCAAACTGATCCAGAGGTCAAAGTTCAGAGAGATGTGAGCGCTTCTCGGCGTCCGCCCTCCAGTCAAACAACTTCCAGATCCAAATGTCGGCACAACTCATCCGGGGTTCTGTCAGGTCTTCATAAATTAGTCTGAGTTTCAGCAGAGGATGACTCAGGAGAATATTAAAGTCATTACGATGAATTATCTGGAGTGTTAAAGCTGCTAACCGGCTCTGGGTTCACATCCCACATAAATCACAAAAAAGATCAACTAGCAGGAGCCGGAGAGGAAACATGTTCCGGTCGCTTTAAAGTCACTCTGCGGCTTATTTAGGGCTGAACCTGGAAGAGCAGAACTATCTCATTTGTGTCAAACCCAAAATAACCGGGTTTAAGCCTTCCTGTTGGCAACATTTCAATAAGGAGGCACAAATAAAGCAGCAGCAGAAAAGATGCAAGAGTCCCTCAGATCTCTGAGGATCCGGGCTCCTTCCAGGAACAGGGAGAAACCGGATCGAGTTAAAGACCTCTGTGATCCGGACCGGGTCGCCGCAGGCGGCTGCGAGGTTACGCCAGCAGTGGCCTGTAGTAAAGACAGACGGATCCCTTTCTTCTGCGGGGAGAATCTGCCGCTGGAGCCGAGACGGAAATGAAGACGGGGTGAAACAGAGAGAGAGGCGGGGGAGGAAGGAAGAGGGGCGAAGAAATGAGAGAGAGGCTGACAAAGAGAAGACCAGCTCCAGGCAGCGACAAACCGACAAAGAAAAGGAGGAAAAAGAGCAAGTCAGAAAGTGGAAAGAGTTTTTAATGATGAGGAAACAGAGAAAGACCAGAAACAAGAAAGAGCGCAGAAGCCAAGCTCTTGAGCTGATTGTTCTCACTGACTAATCTGTGGATGAAACGTCAATTATGGGACAAAGATAACGAGCCGAGCGCCGCGGAAAGAAGTGAACTGAAACTCAGAGACGCTGCAGATCTCCAGATCTGAGAGGAAACAAGCAGCTCTTGTGTTGTTGGAGGCTAAACGACGAGTTCTGTCCTGGACAGAAGAGCCGCTGCAATAATTAAAGGTGCAGTCAGAAACACGTTTTAATCAATGAAACAGCCAAGGCATTGATTGGTGGATTTAGGAGCAATTAGTGGAAAACAAACGAAAAGCTGAGTTTCACATCTGTGAAGGATTTTATGGTTAAATCCTGAAATATGAGCAGAAAAATCCTTCAAGTTGAAACTTTAAATGCTTTATTTACTCCAAAGGGAAGTGAATTCATATGTGAATGTCGCCACAGAGCCGATATCCTGAGGCAGGAAGGATCTGCAGTAGCAGTCAGTAGCTGCTTCCATCAGTCACTAAGCTGCACAATTTATAAATAATTTCACTTATTAGAAACACGGCAGTTTTTTAAAAATCTTGTTTTTCTATAAAAGGCTTTGGGTGACGTGTTGGTTTATGTCTCAAAACAGCAATAGAAACTTTTTTCACATCACAAGAGTCACATGATGAGCAACCAGTTGATGCTGGGGAAACCATGAAGACAGGAAGTGGTGGGAGGATGAAGGTGGATGATTTAAACTTAATCATTGAGTTTCTTAAATAATACAAACAGAACCATTACTCTTGTTTTTCCAACATTACCCCGACCTGCTGCAGGGTGGAGGCTTTTATTACCCCAACCTGCAGGGTGGAGGCTTTTATTACCCCAACCTGCAGGGTGGAGGCTTTTATTACCCCAACCTGCAGGGTGGAGGCTTTTATTACCCCAACCTGCAGGGTGGGGTAATAACCTACCAGGGTGGAGATCATTTCAAACTGGTGACAGTTTTTAAACATTAAAACTCAGTGAATTAAGTTGAATTAATTTTGTCTGTGTGGCAAAATAAAAACTTACAATCAAAGTAATATTTTATGAGCTGAAATAAACATTAAACAAAAACTAAATTTATGAACATTATAACTTTTCCCTGAGGTTCAACTGATCTTTATTGCGTGTCGGAGTTACCACCGCGCTGGAATCTGGGATTTGGTGAAACGTCTTTAAAATCTGTTCCAGTAAAAACTCTGCAGTAAATTTACTTAAACTATAAAACTAATCTGCTGTGACAGGATGACTGGTTATAGATTTATTAGTGGAAAGCTTTTAAATTCGTAACAGCAGCTGCTCTTCCACTCGTTCAGTTCATGAACATTATTTACATGAAAGAATCAAAATGGTGGAAACGGAATAAAGTCTAAAGTTCCTGGGAAAACGTTCTGGAGGAAAAAACTTTATAACAACCTTTCAGCACTGAAAGAGACACCAGAAAAATCTGTTTCTGTACCGACATCATGAAGCAGCTACTTAACTTCTACTGGGAATTTTAACTGGAACTCAGACGACTGGACTGGTCTGAATAACCTGATGTCTGCTGTGAAGCACGGCGGAGGATCTGTGATGCTGTGGTCTGCTTTCTGTGGCATCATGAGAACTTTGATGTTTCACATTTAAATCTGATCAGAGGATTAAATTTTGGATCAAAAATATGAGCAGATCAACACAATCAATCACTTTTCCATATAAATATCAAATCAAATGGTTGGATTTTCCTAAATTGCAATAAAAGATCAATTTATTTTCCACATCTTGACCCGGCAGTGTGGACTCAGCTCAACCCAAACTGCAGCACTTCAACCAGAGCTGGGCAATATGGTAATTTTTATTCATAGCAAATTAAATGTAAAAAACTGGATTTTATTTCTTTCATTTTTTCTTTGAGTTGAATTCAGAGAAGTGCAGTGAAGCAGTGAAACGGGTTCGTCAGACAAGATGGCGGTTCTGTGTGGCGACGTCTGTCTGAACTCTGGAAACTTAAACAACATTCTGGAGGAAAATCCCAATTTCCAAAAATAAAATCTCCCAAAACAGAAAAAGTGATAATGGATTTATAGCCCAGCCCTCCTGCCTGGACGGCGGGTCTGTTTCCGGACGAGCCGCAGAACCACACAACCACAGAACCACAGAACCACAGAACCACAGAGCTGCAGAACCACAGAACCGCAGAACCACAGAACCACAGAGCTGCAGAACCACAGAACCACAGAACCACAGAACCGCAGAACCACAGAACCACAGAACTGCAGAACCACAGAACCGCAGAACCACAGAACTGCAGAACCGCAGAACCACAGAACCGCAGAACCACAGAACTGCAGAACCACAGAACCGCAGAACCACAGAACTGCAGAACCGCAGAACCACAGAACCGCAGAACCGCAGAACCACAGAGCTGCAGAACCACAGAACCGCAGAACCACAGAACCACAGAACCGCAGAACCACAGAATTGCAGAACCACAGAGCTGCAGAACCACAGAGCTGCAGAAACACAGAACCACAGAACTGCAGAACCACAGAACCACAGAACCGCGGAATCACAGAGCTGCAGAACCACAGAACCGCAGAACCGCAGAATTGCAGAACCACAGAACCACAGAACTGCAGAACCACAGAGCTGCAGAACCACAGAACTGCAGAACCACAGAATCACAGAACTGCAGAACCATAGAACCACAGAACCGCAGAACTGCAGAACCACAGAACCACAGAACCGCAGAACCACAGAGCTGCAGAACCACAGAACCGCAGAACCACAGAACCACAAAACCGCAGAACTGCAGAACCACAGAACCACAGAACCGCAGAACCACAGAGCTGCAGAACCACAGAACCGCAGAACCACAGAACCACAAAACCGCAGAACTGCAGAACCACAGAACCACAGAACCACAGAGCTGCAGAACCACAGAACCACAGAACTGCAGAACCACAGAGCTGCAGAACCACAGAACCACAGAACCACTCACCACGATGAGGTTCCACATGCGGGCGGCTTCGGCCACCAGCGTGGAGACGCCGCTGCAGCCGGGCATCAGGACGATCTTGATGGGCTCGGTGTAGAGCAGGTCGTACAGCAGCTTGGTGGCCTCCCCCGGGTCGCACTGCAAGGACAAAACACATGCATTTAGATCAGGACCAGAAATAGATGGACAAGAGAAAAGATAAGACTGACGGAGAGATGGGAGAGAGAGATAAAAAGGGAGAAACAAAGAGGCAGATTGAGGAATGAGAGGGTGAAGATAAAGGGAGCTGGCAGCTGCCTTAAGAACAGCCACATCACAAGTGGAAGAAAAACTCTGGAAATAGAAGAAACAGATACAAGACTCACAAACAAGGTGATAAAAATGTAAAAATAAGAAAAACGAGCGTCACATTTTCATCCTGACAGCAACCATCTTTAATTAAATCCACCGTTCTGACTCCAGATCAGCACACAGAGAGGCAGCGGCCAAACAGAGGTGACCCGATGGGGCGGCGCTGGCCGTCACACAGATTTACGCCCTCCATGAAGTCATTTACCACACATCCAGGAAAAGGAAACGTTCCCGGCGATCCATCACCGGAGGATCAGCTGACAGACCGGATAAACGGCCGACACGCCTCGCGATCAGAGAGGAACGCTGCGCAAAATCCACTTCAGAGGGACGGCACGTCCACTCACATGACATCTGAGGCAAAAAAAACAGAGATGGTCCCTGGACGGCCCCGGTGCGGGCCCCCGGTGGCCCCCGGACCCCGCGGTTAGCAGCAGGGGGCCTGAGCGGAGTGTGTGGGATTGGTATTCAGCGGCTGGTCGTTCATTAACTCTCAGGCTGCGTCTCATGGCAGACAGAGTCAAGGAGCCGACAAGCTGTTAGATCATTCTGAGCTCCATTAAGGAGAATCGGCTCCCAATTTAAAACCCATCTCTCTTCAGTTTCACTATTTAAACAAAATTCAATAAAATAGAAGAATTATGACAATAAGTTCGAAACCCGTCCGCTGGATCCAGATGTTCCCTGTTAGCTTTTAATCAGATTCATACTGGAACTGTCCAGAGTGAATATTCTTCATAATTTCAACCACAATTCAATACAGTGAATACTTTTGCGTGGCTGTGCTGAGTCTGAGGCAGTCAGAGCCGCATCGCCTCAGGACCAAATTCACCTGACAACGGATCGCTGCAGCTGCTTGTTTGTCCAGAAAATCCTCATTTGTTGAGAGAAAGCAGGAGCTGATTGGAAGTGGAGTCGTGACTGTGAATCTGATGAGAGTTTGGACGATGGAGCGAATGCAGCCATGGAGGACCTGACGGCTCCCAGAGGGGAAGCCAAAACATCTGCGCGATCTGGCGTGGAGCACAAGTGGCCGCAGTGATCAGCCTGACTTCATGTCTGTAAATGGTGAGCTGTGATTACGCATGGAAGAGCTGGAGTTCATCACAGCACATGGGCCTGAAGGAGCCGCTTCAAAACGCCTCAATGAGACCCTCAGCAAAAACTCTACAGTTATCAGTGAAAACAGAAAGGCATGAAAAATCATTTCTCTGCTTTAAGGAGGCAGAGCAAATCCCATCACATCACTTTGTTTCTCAGTCACCAGATATAAATCTACAGTTCTCACCTCCAGACCAAAATGTTTGATTTTTAGCTTTAAATAAGCTAAACTTGATAATATAGCCCATTTAAAACAGTTAAAGTCCTGCACATCTAAATGAATCAAATGAAACATAAACGCACCAAAAGATCTGGAACAAACTTCCAGAAAACTGCAAAACAGCCGAAACACTGAGTTCCTCTAAATCCAGACTATATGCTATAAAAATTCAATTTATTAGATTGTAAATAAAGACATGGCAGCGTTTAAGAAAATGAAGCAGGAAATGAGAAAATGTTGACAGGAGGCAGTGACAGCAGAAACCAGATCTGGAATCATAGAACCGTTTTCTGTTCATTCAGATTAAGATAAATCCATCCACGTTTTAACGTCCTCCAGCCAAACCCTCAGAGGAGTCGTAGATTTACGCTTCAGTTTAAGGTAAATCTGAGAGTCATCTGCATAACGATGAAATGAGACGCCATGTTTTTTAGAGATGGAGCCCAGAGGGTCCAGAAACAGACCCCTGGGGGATCCCATAAGGAAGTGATGTTGGAGAAAGAGGTTTCCTCACCATCTGACAGGAAACTTTCATTTTATCTGTGAGATTCAAACATTTTGGAGCTCCAGCTGAGACACACAGATGTTCTGATCTGCAGTATGAATAAAACTACTTGATGTTGCAAACATCTGCCTGGGATCAGCTGGGCTTTTTGCAGCAGCTGCTCTGCATCCTGACTTCATGAACCTGCGTGCGGCCAACATGTCGGTCTGTCTGAAAACATTCTGATTCAAATTTCTCTTCTTCTCGCTGGAAGTTTTCCAGATCAGTTCAACAAAGCTGTTCATTTTTCCCTTAAAGTGAAAGTAATCCCTCTGAGGAGGCTGTGACTGAACCCTGATAATCTGACCTCAGAGTAAATATGCTGAAACAAAACTGCTGGCCTTCACCATCCGCACATAAAACAAGCTGGGATTCAAGACGCTGCACATGTTCCATGTGAACGCAGGGTAAGTCAGGAAAAACATCGGTGGTTAATTCAGATGTTTTACTGTTTTATTTAGCGTAACACATTAATTCCATTAAGCATCATCATTTTGTATTCTCTGAAGCCGTTTAGATCCACTGTGTCATCCGGGATGATCTGAAGGAGCAGGTTCTGGTTCTGCTGGAGGTTTCTTCCTGTTAAACGGGAGTTTTTCCTCTCCACTGTCACCACATGCATGCTGGGTGTGAGGCATGACTGTAACGTCAACATCAACGTGAGCGCTACGCTCTCAGCGGGAGGAGTGAAAGCTGCAGGCCGATGACTCCATGCTCTGCTGGATACAAATGTTTTTCATTTTAATAAACTGACTGATAACTAGAATCATTTAGTGTGTGACTGGATTAAAAAGACGACATTTGTTATAAGTTGGTGCTACATGAATAAACTGAACTGAATTGATGTCTGAACGTCAGATCTCTTGCTTCCTTTTCCTATCTTCCATTTTAACAGTTTAAAGAGGCGTGTTGGTGGTTAAATGTTCACAGGTTAGTTTAGTTTGATGTTTACAATAAGTTCATTTCTCTATTTGGAGCAAACTTAGCTCGGCTCTCTGCTGCAGGTCTCCACAGCTGCAGCGGTTCTGTTGGTGTTTCAGACAGACAGGCTGAGGCTGGAAGGTTAGAGCCAGAAACCAGCCCAGTTTCAGGACCTGACTATAAATATGTCTGGGTGGGAGTTAAGGCGCCTCTGTTTTAGTTTAGTAATTAGCAGAGAAAGTTTCCTCTTGAGCGCAGCAGATGGCAGGAAGAGACACTTTTAAAGCCGCTTCACTTCCCACCAATCCTCACAATCTGAATCCTTTAACTGATTAGTTCAGTTGTGAAACTTCTGAGTCTATATTTAATCACAGGCTGAGCTGTTTTTAATCACACGGATAAGAGCATTAATATTAATAAGAATGTTTATGTAAAGTGGGAGCGTAGAGTTTCTCTCAGTCAATCAGCGCTGCGGCTGATTCCACTGATTTTCCCGTCTCCTCTTCCGACTTTTCTAAGTGAAAGCAGCGGGAAGCTCGCCTGCAGCCCGGCCCGGCCCGGCCCGGCACACAGTTCGGTTCCTCAGAAGCATCGGGTTCATGCAGATCGACTCGGAGATGCAGATCGACTCGGAGAGCTTTCTAAACACTCCGATTCCCCGAGGTTGTTTGTGTTCGCGGCCCGGCTGCCCGCTGAGGACGAGCTTGTTAGTTTTCTGCTGTTTCAGAGTCTTAACTTCACTCTGATGAGCAGTACTTCATCGCCCGCGCCAATTATCTTCAAATTATTTCATCAATCCATCACCACCATAGCAGATTACAGGTTTTAATAGCAGCTTGTTTTAATCAGCATTCCAAATGACTCGCTGATTATAACATGTAGAAATGAGAATTTAATCAAGAAGTGCAGCTTCTGGTCCTGTAGAGGTTATTAAAACATCCAAACCAAGACAAACAGCCATTAGCCCTCTACATGTTTAGTCAAGACAATTTTCCTGCGTAAAAAACACATTAACTGCAGACTATTTACATGGAGCCGCAGCAACACGCTCGGCTGCAGAGCTCCAATTTCAAAAAAAAAGGGTCATTACAGCTGAATGTTTGCAGGGAAAACATAATGACTCACATTAGTCAGAAGAAGCATTTTACTGGGTGGCAAACCCAGTAAGCAGCGAAAGCATTTCTCCTTAAAAGGCTTTAAAACGCCTCAGTCGTCACGTCAAAAACAAACACTCAAATACAGCGTCTAACAACGGGAAGCAGAGAGAAAACGGTTCAAGGTCAAAGGTGAAGGTCACGCCTGGCATATGACCGCCACCCCCCACCGGGCCCTGCTGATCCGACAAACGCCTCCAACCAGGCAGGAGAAGTCTGGGATAATCAGGACGGGAATGTTCGACCAGATGAGCCTCAAATCACCAGAATATCATCAGAACCTGAACGACTTCCAGCTGAACTCAAAGTGGAGCTAACGAAAACATTTTACACCAGACCAACAAAATCTTTTTCAAACGTTCTGACCTGCAGAACCGCAGAGAAGATGGCCCAGTGCTTGTATCCAGCATATTAGTGGAAAGTTAAGTGGAAGGAAAAAGTGTGGCAGAAAAAGGTGCAACATCAGTAACTGCATGCCGACAATGAGACGACGTCTGAGCGCCGTCCTTCATTTCCAGTGATGACAGTTTGACGTTTCTGCAGCTGTGAGGAAACAAAGCTGAGCGGAGAATCCGGCGGTTCGGAGTCAGATCTACTCTCCTCTGATAGCTTTCTATCTCTCTATCCTCCTGGAAGTTTTAATTTTCAATATTTTGTTTGTAACATATTAAAGCTAATGAAGCTCTGTAGCGCCTCCTGCAGGTTGATATTCACTGCAACAGGAAACCTGTGGAGTGAGCAGAACGGAGGAACTGAACCTGAACTGCTGGGCTGGCCGTCATTGACCCGGCATTGATTTTGCCAAAATCAATTATTTCTTAATGTTTTCAAATCAAATGTTGGATTTTTCTCTTTTTTCACTGGGATGTTAAAATATGGATTCATCTGAAGTATTTTTACCAGAGGTATTAATAAACGTGACCTGAGGTAACGGCGCCTCCCTGATGATTAACGGCGCCAGAACCGGAGCGTTGCCGCGGCGCTCCGGAGCCGGAAGCGTCCCGGCCTCACGCGGCTCTCGGGGGTCTTCATCGTTTCCACTTCAAGCCCAGCCGGGCCGCCGCAACACCTGATGCCGTCCGTGTTTACGCAGCCCGATGCAGCCAATGAGGAGCCGTTCAGTCCACAGCAGAGCAGCCGCGTCTTCCTCCTCCATCCAGGGTGGAACGGTTGCACCGTCACTATTTTATCCTACTACAGCTTTCTATAACCAGGAAGCCACAAGTCTTACGGTCCTGCTGGGTTTTCCGGCTGTTTTCCAGGACCAGGATCACAGGTCCTGGAAAACCTTCCCAAACCTCCAACCTCATCTCCGTTCAGCGCTGAGGTGAACATCCTGCCCCATAGCGACCACTTTAAAGAAACTCCTCTGGTTTATTCAAGAGGTTAGCCTGGTGAACATCAGCCTCTTGTTCTACGCTTTGCTTCGTCCAGAAGGTCTGGACCCTCAGCTGTTGAGAGATGATTGTTTCCTGGAGAAGTGAACTCTGGGTAAAATCTGACCCATCGATTCATTGTTAACATTTGGCTGTGACGTTTGTAAAGAACCAGTTTCACCATTAAGATAAGCTATGAAGTTTACCAGACATTAATGGAAAACCAGACTGATACTGAACCCTGTGAGGATTAGAGCTAACATCCATGTTAGCAGTAAAATGTCTTAAACATTCCTGTTGCTCATTTGGAGGCGTGACTTTGTTCACTTCCTCTGCTGAATTTGTTAAAGTACAAATACTATATAGGCAGATTATAATTTAAAATCAGAACAGAAACATCATCATCGTTGACAAATCAAGGGCAATGGGAGAAATCCCACATGGAGCAATGAAGGGAAATGAGAATCAAGCAGAACTGCATAGAAAGTTAAAGGCTATGAGAAGGAGATTTTACCCAAACATGAGCAGCAGCCATTGTATTTATATGAGCATGGAAATCCACACCGATTTCAAACTTGTACATCTAACTCTTGGTTTATTCTGGTTTACGTCCCGAAGGTCTGAAACTTTCTCTAATTAAACTCACAATCTAATCAAATGACGAGACGGAGACAGAAAGGAATCCTGATTCAGGCCCGTCTACCGGTGGGAGCAGAGAGGGACCTCGCTACACCGCACCGGGGATGGGGCCCGGGGCAGGAGCCGGGGCCCGGGGTCAGGGCCAGGGCCCGGGGTCAGGGCCAAGGCCGGGTCAGGGCCAGGGCCGGGACGATCTGTCACAGCTGCCGACTAAACGAAGAGTCGGACATGAAGGAAGCACCTCGTTCCTCCATCTCTCTGCATCTCCATCTCTCACTCATCATCACTGTTAATAATTGATCAAAGTTTGCAGTCTCCGCTTTGATATATCCATGGCAACGGCCCTGTGTGGCGAGCGAGCGAACGCAGCTCGTGTGTGTGCGTGTGTGTGTGTGTGTGTGTGTTGGGATCACAGAAGGCTGTAAATAGTCTGACGCTGTCACCAGAATAACCGTAGAAACGCGGCGCTCTGCTACCACAGGGTATCTGCATCCATTTAAGAGGACAGGCTGGGATTAAGCGTGGAGCTTCATGAATATTGGATGATGTTGAACAAGCTCCACACTCTCGGCCTTTAATGGTCACAAAACACTCGGCGTGGGTGTGTTTTCCTTCACTCCTGTTTGCTAAAAACAAGCCAGACTCTAATGCGTCTTTCACACAGACAGAAAGGAGGAAGAAAAGTTTTGAACCCTTCAACGTGAAACCAGGTAAACATGGACATGGCTTCAACAAACACAGACATGTGAAGAGATAATTAACCTCCAGAGTTCATTAAACAGCCAGGGAACCAGAATCTCTGCCATGTTTCAGGTCTTTCCTCTGTTCACATTCATTCCTTCAGCCGCAGGCGGAGCAGCAGCCATGTTCCCCAAACCCCGGAAATCTCCACCACCTTTGTCTTTATTTTCATGGTAGCTCAATGTGAAGAAGCACATTTAATCAGAGGACACACACACTCACACACACTCACCACCATATTTCATCTGTTTAGCATTAGATTGGAAAGAACAAGGTGGAACAGGATGCCGCGTCCTCCCAGCATCTCCTGTATGAATTTGCACACATATTGTCACAGAGCCGGAGTCTTGTTTGTTAACGCCATTCGCTTCGAGAGTGTTGCCATGCCAACCCTCCCGCTCTCCCTTTCACACACACACTAACACACACTCCTCTCCCTCCCTGCTCTGCTGTTTAACAGGATTCCAATGCAGAGCTGCGTGCACCAATCAGGAAAAAGCTCGTAGCGGATTTCTAACCAGTACCGGCGCCGTTAACCGTTTGCTGCCTCGGCCTGCAGCTCTCCAGGCATCTGTCCCGCAGCATGATGGGTAACAAGCCTGGGCAGAGCGGGGCGGGGGAGGGCCGGGCATTAGGCTGCTTTTTAATGCATCTGCTCTCATTCTGCTGCTCACACAACGCCTCAAACTTTCAGGAAGAGCAGCACCGAGGTCCAAACCCAGAGAGAATCGGCGCCTCGGGGAAATGCCACCTGGGGTCGGATATTTCATTTATAGTGGTGACATTTTTAAAATACCAACATGATTAATGATTGATGAGCAACAAGCGGGAGGTGGGATCCGGCCCAGCAGGGCTTCCTGTCTGAACTGTGACCTTTCAGGAGCCACCAGGGTTCCTGAACCTCCAGCTTCACATCCAACTCTTTTCCAGAGTTAACATCCTAAATGGATTTGTGAGGCATTTCACTGTCATTTTTATAATTATGAAAATTTTACAATTAAATTAATTTATTTTCTTACAGATATAAATGTTAAGCTATTCCCCAAAACTGGAAATGGATTTATTTTGAGCCATTTTCCATGAAGCTGCGTGAGTGAGCAGCTGGAGTCTCTGCAGTACGGCTGCAGACTGACAACAAAAAGCTACAAGAACCGCTTCATAATCTCACCAACTCGGCTGCGAGGAGCCGGGTCGACTTCAACCCACTTCCACCACAGAAACCACCAACATGGCGCCTCTGGACAAGCGTTTTGTAAAAGTACAATAAGTCAAATATTAATAGAGTGAATCTGTATTTGAGATAAAGGTGAGTTGGGTAAAAATGCATTAAGATATTTGAATAGTCATAAGTTTTTGTAAATGTGAATTTAAGACAGAAAAATTTTGAAGAGTTGCAAAATGTCTTGATTTAAATAAAGATACTTTAATTTTCTTACTCTGAGATCAGAGACCAAGATTCCAGATATTTGGGTCAAAAATAACTGATGGTTTTATTTAGAGATAAATGTAGGAGCTAAAAACAAGCTAACATGTCAAACTGGTTTATTTTAGTGTTTATGTGATTAAAAACTTGAACCAACAGAGTAGAAGATTGTTTAAAACTATTATTGATTCTCTATTGGCTCCCATCTGTCCAAACATTATAAAACCTTCTAAAAATGAATCTGTCATTAATTGCTTCAATGAATATTTTTATTTTTGGAAAGTGGACTAAAGCTTCTTCCATACTGGACCAGATCAGGTGAAACATTTTAATGTGTAGGAACCCAGCAGGGATCAGCTTCTCTCACAAACACAACTGGAAACAAAACTGGACAAAAACGTGCAAAACGAGGCGGCAGGTCGATGTGACGGCGTGTCAGGTCAGAACATGACAGAAAGAGAGCGGAGAGCCAACAGGAGAGGCTGCTGCTCCCCCATGACAACGCTCTCCACTTAAGAGCAGCACCTCCTCTGCTCTCCTGCACATCCACTCACCATGCTGTCGTAGTGGATGAGCTCCAGCTCGTAGTCCGGCAGGATGTCGCTCCTGTTGTTCACCAGGTCCAGAGCCATCTGAGCGGACGGCATGCACGCCTGGCCGCCCGGCCAGCCGCCGCTCATGGGGAACAGCGCTCCGATGTACAGCTTCTTCTTCCCTGCAGACGGCCGGGGCCAGAGGAGAAGGAGGATGAGAGCGGAGCGGAGGAGCGCGGCATGTCCGCGGGACGCGCGGCTCACACGGGGAGGGCATGGGGACGCCAGCAGCATGGTTCAAGGTGAGCCGAACCGAACCGAACCGAGCCGAGCCGAGCCGCAGCGGGGGCGAGCCAGGCGCAGGTTAGGAGGCTTCAGAGCCGGATGTGGAGGTTTGGGGGGAGTCAACACGTGTCCGGAGCAGGACGGAGTTTGATGCGCGTCTGCCGCTTTGACTGGACGAGCTGATCAGCTTACGGCTCTGCTGGGGGGAACATGCTGATGTTTCCCAGACAAAGTCAGACCCGGTTCATCCTGTTCGCCTCCAAACGAGTCGAGCTGAAAACAAACCCAGGTTCTGGTTCTCATCTCTGGACGGTTCCGACTCCGCGCATCGTCAGACTCCGCTTAAAAAAAGAAAAAGAAAAGAAAAGAAAAAACGCGATCTGTGTTGAAAATAGAGCAGCGCGTTTTCCGTCCTCACGACTTTTTCTTTTTCTACGCAGAATAAAAAAATGCTGCGATGCGAAGCGAAGCGCGGTTCGGACGCGGGTTTGGAGTCCGCGCAGAGGACGTCGGGTCGGGTCAGAGGAGCGCGGAGCGACGGCCGCAGATGGAGAAAACAGATGGAGCGCGAAGCGGCGGAGAGACACACATTTCCCCCCCGGGTTTTTTTTTTAACGCCGCCGTTTTCCAGGAGATGAAGCGGGTTAGCAGGCAGGCGCGGTGGAGCTCTGCGACTGATCCACTGCAGCACCGGCTGGCAGAGTGAGAGGAGAGGGGGAGTGAGGAAGAGGAGCGGGAGGAGGAGGAGGAGGAGGAGGAGGGAGGCTCTTTCTCTGATGAATTACTCACTTCAGGTTGTTTAAAGGTGATAGATTATCACATCATTTCCTGAGCTTTTAATGAAATGTCTGAAATCCTCCGATCAAAATGCAGGAGGCCTTTTATTCCTGCTGCTTTGTTACCATCTGCAGGTCATCGATGCATTTTTATTCTTACTGGATTGTTTTTATGCTCTCAATTAGTTTCGTCTCTTCTAACAGCTCGCTTTCATTAATTATTTTTGTTTTTATGCAGCATTTAATATTCATTATCTCTGGAATAGAAATAAATCAGTCAATACTGACAGGAGGAAAAGATCAAATGTACAAGATTTTAGAAACTTCACAACAAAATATCCTTTTTATATCACATTTTAAAAATCACATTTATCGATAGTAACCATTGATTTCAGCAGGAGTCACGTGACTCAGGCTGAAAGCTGCTGATTTATTGAGAAAAACGGATTTAGGGGTAAGAGAGCATTTTGTTTTTCACTAAACTTTGTTTGGTTCTCTGTCAGCTGGAATCATAATTAATGTCAGATGAAAATTTAACTTGTCAAGCAAAATGTGGCGCGTTTCTCCCTGGGCTAACTCCACGATGCTAATGCAGCTAGCTAAACAGTGGCTAACAGGGTTTATGGATCTTAAATACAGAAACGATTCGATTTCTCAGGATCGTTTCCACATCAAATGAAGTTATTCCAACATTTAAAGCCCAGTATCATCAGTTGCCTCCATCATAAATTTCTCTACTAATTTTAATCTATCTGACACCTGGACTTTGACTGGACCGTTGCAGCAGGTTGGTCTCATTTGCAGCCGTTCTGTTTGGTGAAACACTGAACTTTGATGATGTGTCTGGTTCCTGGGCTGTGCAGCCCACATCACCACTCCTCCACCACCGTGTGGCAGATGGTGTGCTGCGTTTGGTTTTCTCCCAACATGGCGCTGAAACATCTCCACTCATCTGATGTTCCAGGTGTTTGCTAGCTTCACCTGAGCTGCCATGTTGGTTTAAACAGATTTCATGACCTTTAACCTTTAACCTGCTAGCTGAGTGATGGAGCTCTGAGGTTTTCAGTCATTTTTCTGACCTCAGCAGGAATTTAGTGGCATGAATATTTTATGGATTCACATTTTTTGGAAATGGTTTTCCACCGTTTCCTGGTCAATGAGCAGCAGAAATCGTTTCCCTGTTTGCTCAGACAGAAATCCAGATCATCATCAGGCACCTGAACCCAGTGGAAATAAAGATTTATTGTTTTAGCTGCAGGTTTATTTAAAAACGACGGCAGCCTGCAATCTGATGCTTTGTCTGCACATTTTGAGGTCAGATCAAATTAATTTTGGAATCTATTAAAGCTCAGATTATTATTATTATTATTAAACTGGAAGAGAGTAGGCCAAAGCTGTCAGGTAGGCCGGGCGATATGGGCCTAAAGTTTTATCACGATATTTTGTGGTGGTATTGTGATAACAATAAAATGATGATAAAAACTGTTATTTGTTTTTTAGGTAACTCTGACTGCATAAAAATCAGCTATAAACACAAAAACTGCTCTTGAAAATCTTTCATAAAATCCTCACTTAGGACTCCAGTCACAGAAAATGACATTTAATTATATTTAAAAAATGTTTGATGCTCTTATTGAACAGTGGAAAAAATAGTAAAACATAAAATCCCAACAATGCACACATTTTTAAAGAGAACTAATTGGATTTTACTGTGACAATGATGAATGAAAATTGAGAAATTTATCATAATAAATAATAAACGGTTGGACAAAAGCCCTGCCCAGCCAGGCGCGTTTCTTTGTGAGGTAATCAGCAGTAAGGAGGCTGATTGGACGATTCTCTCTGCTTTAGGCAGCAGATAAACGTCAGTGTGAAAGACTGGAGGAGTGTGTGTGACACCGGCTGAGAGGCAGAGCTGCAGAGCGACCCGGGAAGACGGGAGGAGAGGAGCGGAGAGGCCGAGTGGAAATCTGGAGCCGTGAATCCACAACGCCTCGCAGCCATACAGCAGCTTGCCTGTTTGGAGCTTTATGGCACCTCATTATTTTTTCAGCAGCACTATGAGCCAAAACACACCTCCAGGCTGCGCTTGACCAAAAAACAGAGTGATGGAGTGCTGCATGACAGGAGCTATAATGCAACAGCCCTGCAACAAATTATCCTTCATGAAGGTTTTAATGCCGGTGGAGCAGCGAGTTTCAGATCAGATTCTGGGGCGAATTCAACTGTTTTCACTCGAAATGTGGAAATCTGAAGATTTGACTGAAAATTACAGAATTATCTTTACAGTTTTGGCTGTTAAAGCTGCTCACATGTAAACAATTTAACTGTGAGTTAATGTTAGCGCCGGCGCTGCTTCTGGGCCGTAAATCAATACGAAGCAACGAGCGTCTCTGATCCGTTAGCAGCTCCACCGATTCATGTCTCAGCTCTGCCTCGTCTCCATGAAACTCACAAACCGCTTCGACAAATCAAAGAAAACAACAATAAGGTTCAATCAGGCTGGGTTTATCTGCCCTCATCTCTGACTGCCAGGTGCGGCTCACATGTAGGCCAGGTTGGTGCTGAACAGCAAGCCGTTCACGGTCGGCACACACTCCGGATCCCTGACCCATAAACGGATTCAGAACCGGCCCTTTAAATCTGAACCATCACAGCTGCTTTATTCCTGCTCTGCTCTAAAATTAGCAGCCAGTTTGTCTTTAGACGAGACGAGAGCGAAACTGCAGAGAATTCAGGTTTTGATTTGGATCAGCGCAGTGGAAACAGACGGCATCTTTAATACGGTTCAGACTGCGCTCCCCGTCCAGCCTGCTGCCTTCAGGGGTCAAGGGTCACCATGGCATAGAAGAAACTCTCACTTTGCTCATCCCAGCTTCAAACTCCTGACAAACCCAGATATTTATTTCTGGTCTAATTAGAGATTTTTGGAGAATTTGGAGGTAAAACGTTTCTCCTCAACGAGCAGCGCTGACCTCCATGAACGCCGACAGCTTCCACTGCTGCAGCAACCGCTACCGTTACAGGTTGCTGCAGCAACCGCTACCGTTACAGACTGCTGCAGCAACCGCTACCGTTACAGACTGCTGCAGCAACCGCTACAGACTGCTGCAGCAACCGCTACCGTTACAGACTGCTGCAGCAGCCGCTACCGTTACAGACTGCTGCAGCAACCGCTACCGTTACAGACTGCTGCAGCAACCGCTACAGACTGCTGCAGCAA
The DNA here is from genome assembly GCF_003331165.1 of Xiphophorus hellerii. Taxonomy (NCBI): domain Eukaryota; kingdom Metazoa; phylum Chordata; class Actinopteri; order Cyprinodontiformes; family Poeciliidae; genus Xiphophorus; species Xiphophorus hellerii. Next base: position 1,536,733 of record NC_045674.1, on the reverse strand, counting down.
CCGCTACCGTTACAGACTGCTGCAGCAGCCGCTACCGTTACAGACTGCTGCAGCAACCGCTACCGTTACAGACTGCTGCAGCAACCGCTACAGACTGCTGCAGCAACCGCTACAGACTGCTGCAGCAACCGCTACCGTTACAGACTGCTGCAGCAACCGCTACAGACTGCTGCAGCGACCGCTACAGACTGCTGCAGCAACCGCTACAGACTGCCGCAGCGACCGCTACCGTTACAGACTGCTGCAGCGACCGCTACCGTTACAGACTGCTGCAGCAACCGCTACAGACTGCTGCAGCGACCGCTACCGTTACAGACTGCTGCAGCAACCACTACCGTTACAGACTGCTGCAGCAACCGCTACCGTTACAGACTGCTGCAGCAGATGACGGCTGCTGTCCTTCCAGGCCGTCCTTCATCTCCTCTCTTCTCTCACTGAACGCTACAATGTCATCTGCAAACATCATAATAAATTCACACTCACTTCTAATGCTTACATTTATAAATATCTTTTGTTCATATTTTCAGTGCCAATATTTCATGCAAGTTTCATTTTAATTCATCCCCATTTTAGCCCAGAAAAAATCCTGTTTGCTGCCAAACTGTTAATTTTGATATTTTTCTTAGATTCATAGAAGAAAACGAGTTAAATTATGTCTCAGTGACGTCAGTGGAGCATTTCTGAGAAAATGTTTCCGGTGGGAATAAAACTGAGCCAAAAAAACAAAAAATTAATATTTTAAAAAGGTTCTAGAATTATGAGCACATCAGTTGATAAGGACGTCTGTCTGCTCAGATGTGAAACATGAAGGGAATATTTTCTGACCTACATTACAGTTAACATGTTTTTGCAGCAGGAAGTTGAAGGCGTTTTGTGAGAACTTCCTGGTTCAGAGGTTGATTAGCTGCTGATTTCCGGCTGACGTGGCTTTGGATCCTCCAGCAGAACTTTCTGACCTTCTCTCCTCCTAATGAAGCTGAAATAAACTCCACACTAACAGATCCAATGATGATGACTGCTGCTGCTCTGTCTGCAGTTCCTCTCTTAGTGCTCTAATTACAGCGAAGCTCCTTTTGTAAAATTACTTATTGCACCGATCGAGTCGACCATTATGACTCCAGTCTAAATTAAAAATTCTCCGTAGTTGAGCGGCGGAATGGGGCCGTTATGTAACCCTGGTTCATTACTCGGGTCTCATTATGTGGATGTGTAACAGAGAGCCAATCAGATCCAGCTGCTGACAGGCCCTCACAGGCCGACCGGCGCCGCCATCATCTCTGCCTTGCTCTTCCTCCTGCCCTTCCTCCTCCTCTTCCTCCTGCCACCCTCTGACCCTCCAACGATCCATCAGTTATTCAGCCCTGAACTTTACCTGCTGCCTGCAGTCGACAGCAGAAGCCACAGCGCAGCGTTAGCGGCCCTCATGGTGGCCAGGGGCCCATTAGCGGCGACCCGATCTGAAGATGCAACAGCAGCTGCAACGAGCTGCAACGCTGCCTTAATGAGCTCCTCTGACCCGACATGTGTTCCCGTCTGCGGCCGGATTCCTCTGGAAGGAAAAGATCCTAACGGCGCCAGAGGTTCTGCTGGAGCACGTGTTGTTCTGATCCAAATCAGAGAGAAAAACCTCTGACAAATCACGCTGTGTAAAAATCAATGTTGCTCTTCCCCAAGATGCTGATATTTATAGATGTGAGGTTTGTGCAGCGAGCTGCAGCAGAAACATCCAGTTATGCAGATATGAGGCGGCAAACAGCAAATCTGCATCTGCTCAGACTTTCCCTGTCAGATCAGGAGGCAAATTCAGACCTTATGGGAATCTGAACCTGAGACATTTCAGTTACTGTTGACCTGCTTTACCTGGAATGATCCAGTTCTGTGAATCATTGACAGCAGCAGATAGTTTGTATTTCTCTGCTGCAGGTTTTCCTTAACATTTCTTTACATTTATGCTATTTTTACATCAAATATATTTAAATGTAACAAAATCAATTTTGTATTTAGTTCAGTTAATATAAGGACTAATAATGTAAACTTTTAAAAATCTTGTCTAAAATGTAAATAGTCATAAAAAGGTATGAAAGATGTGTTCAAGAGCCCTGAAACTAGATTAGCATTAAAAGTTTACAGAATGGAAAGAAAGAAAAAAGTATCCGATTTTCTACTGGCGAAAATTTAACTCAAAAAAATATATTTGGATCTGACGCTTTCAAGCAAACAGAAGCGTTTATTTGGTTTCTCTCAAGCAGCTGCCCCTCCCCCACCTGTTGCTGTGAGGAGCAGGTCAGCATGCTACATTTTAAAGATTTGAGCAAATTTTCAGACAGTAAAGGTAAAACTTTTTCAAAACCCCTGAAGTTTTGAGTCCGGACTAAATGCTAAACGCCTCGTAGGTTTTTCTCCAGAGTGTGATTCTCCCTCCCCCACCTGTTGCTGTGAGTTGTGGGTCAGCCAGGTGGCTGATTAGCTTAATAAACCTTTTTGGACGAAACTAAAATGTTAACATTTTTACAAAGTTAGCAAAAATGCTAATGTGCAAAACAAAACATTTGTTTCAATATTAGCAAAACAGAAATGTTACAGGTTTAACTTTTTATGATATCATATAATAAAATCTAAATTCCTTTGAGGACAGAGTAGGATCCTCCTCCCCCACTAGTTGCTGCAGCCAGTCTGGTTTGTATATTTACCGTTTTACTGATGTTGTTTCATTTCTAATCTAAATCTCTGGACAGCAACGAGTTGACCAGAAGACCAGATTAATAAATATCCTGTTAAAAATTATCGTTTGGAGAAAAACAACATTTTGTTTTTCTGCTCTTCATTAAGTTACTTTGGGAGCTAAAAGCTGAAGTTCACTAGTTAAATACGAGTTGTGAGAAAGTATTTATCCGCTCAGATTTATCCTGATGTGTAGCTTCAGAGTTTCAGACCAAATAAATGATGAAAAACCTCCAGTGAGGCTGAAATCACTCTGAGTGGGTCTGACTTCGCCAAGCAGAACAACCACATCATTTCCTTTTCACATCGATTAGTTTCCTCCAGTGACATCACAGCTTTGAGTTTATTTTTCTTTTCTTTGCAGGATGTTCACATTTGTTTTGCAATCTGAAACATCAAAATATGACAAACAAATTTGATCTGCAGACGTTTTCACCTCAACCTGAACTCCGATTCCGTTTTTGCCTCCAGGAATGTTTCCGAACTTTTCCACAAAAAAGGAAAAAGTTCAGCTTTATTTCAGGAAAGAACTGAAATAAGAAATCAGTTATTTTTCTACATGTGATTCTCAAACATTGAACTTAGAGATGGCGTCGATGTAACGGATCATATCTGAGTTAAAGGTGTGAAAGAATATTTGAACTGATCTTGGAATTAAACCGGCGCCAGTTTAGCTCCTCAGTTCTGGAAAGTTCTGGAAGGTTCTGGTAGTTTTGGAAGGTTCTGGTAGTTCTGGAAGGTTCTGGTAGTTTTGGAAGGTTCTGGTAGTTCTGGAAGGTTCTGGTAGTTGCGGTCATGTTGCTGTCTGAACATTGGGCCTGAATCTTCGGGTCTTCGGCTCTGTTGTCCTGCCGGGTCCAAAGGACAGTTTTCCTGTTTTCCCTCTGGGTTTCGTTGGAGGTTTGATCCGCAGCGGTTCTGCCGTCGTCATGCAGACCCGGTTTGTCGGTTTAATTAAGTTCTGCCTCGGCTCGGTTCTTCCGTTTGTCCTTAATTTGCTCCGGGGAGTCGGTTTTGGACCAGCTGCTTTTCTCCGGTCTGGTTTTCCTCTCAGCGGATGTGAAAAAGCTGCTTCTGTTTTGAACTGAAGGTTTCCTGAACGTCTCTTCAGTTCTTGTTCTCCTTCCACGCCGCCAGGCGCTGTGGGTTTGCTCTTACAGAAACCTGTCAACAGGCTTTTCTTTTACGTTTTTTGCTGCTTTTTTCACTCATTTCCTGTTTTCTAAATTATCCGTTTGATGAACCGCTGAACTCTAAATTCAATAACTGAGGCATAAAAAAGTTCTAGACCCAGAACGGCGATGTGGGGTTAGGGTTAGACAGCCAGAGCCAGTTGAAGCTGCAGCCTGTCAGAGACGGTTTGTTGTTTTCTGATGGATCAACGGTTTGCAGCGTTCAACACCTGGACAGACGGTTCAGGTTTATGAATCTGTTGCATCAGCAAGTTTACAGAAAAGTCTGAATATTGTTCAGATCTCAAGACTTTAAATGTCCTTTTAATTTCATATTAAAGCAACCAGCTTTCAGAGAAAGAGCTGCACTAATTACTTAAACATTTATTTTTGAAAGTTGGTACTTAGGATTTCATTTCTCCGTCTGTTTGCTGACAGGACAGAACGGGACTGACGTCACCAAACGACGACGCAGCAGCAGATCAGGTCAGTTAATAGGTCATAAATCCCTCACCATGCATGAGTTACCTCATCTTGGTTTCTTCAACATAAATAAATAAGAACAAGGCAATATTTCTAACAGCTCTGCAAAAATCCAGCTCCCTTAAAAAAGCTACAAACGCAATTTATATTCCCTCAGCCAAAAATCATCTTTTAATCTTTTAAAACTTTACTTAACATGTGACATCACTGGGTTAGCATCTTTGATCTGCAATCAAACAGAAAATCTCCGAGATACACAGAGAACGGTCTGGTCAGCATGAGAGACCAGGAAGTACTTTTATTCTGACAAACAGGAAGTGTCATTATTGACACCTCCAGCATAACATTAAAAATAACACGTCAAGATATTTTATTCATTTAATGCAGTGTTCAGTTGGAGAGATCGACACTGTGGAGCTAACGCTAACTGGAGAAATACAGCAATTTAAGAAACAAAAAAAACCTAATTTTTTGATAAGTTTTTGTACCTTAGTGAGGTGTGATCAAAATTAGCAAAAATGCAATGGAAGTACTTTTTTTCGTATCACGAGTCATGTGATCAGCAGTCAGATGTTACTACTGGCAGAAAAGACGAAGAAGACGACAGGAAGTGGCAGGATGATGATGTCACAGCTTGGTTTTTGATTATATTGCGTGAACAAACTTATTTGTTTAATTGATAAGTGATTTCATTTGAATTTCTTATTTAATGGAAACAACACAATTGTAAAATTGCTCTTTTTTGACATCAGCTGAATACTGAAAACGTTTTGCTCCCGTTGCTGAAGGAAGAGCAGCCACAGGTTCGATGCCCGGACCGGATTTCCTCTGAGCGCGGCCGCTGACTTAGACTGCAGCGTGACGCCAAACCAAGTCAAAGACTTCTAAAAAAATCAAACGATGTTCGTTTTGCTGTAAATTATCATGGATCGAGTCCTGAAAATAAATATTAATTTGCAAACTTCCCTTAGTGGGAAGTGAAAAAGAGGAAGGATTTAGTCTTTTAGGCTCCATACCTGAACATTTAGTAGATTATTAACTGAAATCATCTTAAGCTTTTTCTTCTTGCATTAGCAGCAGATTTCTTGGACATAAGCTGATTATATATTTTTTTTTATTTGCTTTCTTTTTATGTTTCCTGCAAACCTGCAGTAGTTATCGAGAGAAACAGAGGAGAAACAGAGGAGTCTTCCTGCCACGGATCCGGAGAGCAGGGCAGCGCAGACAGCGACAGGAGAGGGTATTAACCTTTCTCCCGCTGAGAGCCAGGAAGTGGGTGGTGACGGCACACGGAGAGGAGATGGAACCGAGCGGGAAGGAGGTCAGCACAGAGACGGCGCTCGGAAATGTCTATTTGTGGAAGCAGACCGCCGCTGCTTTGTTAATTATCTGTTTGTCGAGTCTGTCTGACATTTCCAAAGTTTCTGTGAGAAAGTCGTGAGCCAAGATTACGTTGTGGGTTCAGTGCTGCTCATCTCGGCGCTCGCACTGAGGGGACGACATGTGCTACTGGGCAGGGCCGGCTCAAGGTCAAACTGGGACCTGAGCAGAACCTGATTCCAGGACATCAGTAAAGGCGATTTGATCCAGAGTCACTGGGATCAGGAAGGAGAAGCAAATTCAGCCGGACTGGTCATTATTTACCGACATGCTGGAGCTCAGACACTTAGAAAAGACTAAACTCATAGCATCAGACTGTTACTATGGTAACAAAAACAGTCTTTTTAAAATAAAAAATATTAAACATTAATATCTTAATTAAAATTTTAGATCTACAGTTTGTGTTCAGACCTGTGGATTTTTGGGGAGGCTTAAAGACTAAGTTCACTAATACCTTGGGCCGGCTCTGTTTTACTTATATCAGTTATACAACGTGGAGGAATCAGTAAAAATATCTAATTAATTAACATTTATAAATGTTCTACTATTTTAAGATCCAAATGCTTTCAGATTTAGCAAAAATTGTAAAAATGTTGATTACAACAATGTTATACTTTCGGCTGTCCGTTTTTTAATAAAAACGTTGAAATACCTGAGCTAGGCCACCAGGTGGCGACAAAATCCACATTAACGACACATGAGAGCTGATCATTTATCCAAAACAATCACTCGTTTTCTGCTGACAATGTTGGTAGAAATGACAGTGACGTCACTAGGTAATTAGTGACGTCAAAAATCTAAATGCTCCAAAATCTAAATGTTAAAGTTTCATTTAGAAATCATTTTGCTCAACTAGAAAAAAATCAACAGCCATTTATGCAAATATTCTGTATTCCTGCTCCAGAATCTAAGTGTGACTCTACAGAAACTCAGTGGCGGCTGAAGAATCTTTCTTTGATTACAAACTTCAAAAACATTTTTTTATATTAAACATTTCCAGAGCTCTATCAAAGCCAAAGATCTTTTTATCTCCCACCTGAAACCTACGGAGGCCCCCAGCCGCCAGGGGGCGCCACAACAACAAAGAGGTGTGGCTAATGGGCTCCTTCAGTTTTGTTTTCAGTCTGGAGCTGAGTCCATATCGGGCCCTTTGATGTTTAATATTAATGTCGTCTGTTAGTGTGAAAAACCTAAGCAGGTGTTCAAGACGCTCATTATTGTCATCAGAGTTTTATTTGGGTATAAAACTGGAGGATCTGTATCCACATGTACAACATGCTTTGGTTGAAAACAGACTGGATGGATCTTGTAGTGTTGATTGAAGGTGATGTTTGTAGTTTTACTTTGATTTGAGCCTGGCAGAGAGAATCAGTCGAGCTCTAAGCTTCTCCAAGTCTGTTGGTCTTTCCAAAGACAAACGAGAAATCCTGAAACCTCTAAAAATCTGACGGTGTTCATTTCATGGAGGTTTGTTTGACTCTGAACAAACCTTCACAAAAATGGAACGATGCTGGAGCTTCGGTTAAAATAGAACCGAGTCTACCGGACTGTCAGGTGTGCAAACACCTTTAAGAGGCACGAACGAAAAACAGCAAGACGTTCTGTTTTATTAAAACATTTTCTGAGCCCTGCACAGACTGGCAGCTTTCTTGCATTGCCTTGGTGTGGAGTGTCTAAACTTAAAGACCCGCTTAGGAGAAACTGATAAATATGTACGACTTCCTTACGATGACTGATCATGTGACCAACTTATTGTTGTGACGCTGCAGGTAGATGCAGCTGGAATCCATTAAATGAAAATTTTCTGCTTTTGATTGAAGGAAGTTTTTGTAATTAAAGTATCTAACAGGATGATGTTCGTTTTTTCACGTTTGCGTACAGAAGCTCCGTTTGTGAATCATCTGTTTTATTTTATTTTATTTATTTTATTTATTTATTTTTTGCTTTAACATCCAGAGGAAAGGTTCTGATTTGCCAAACCGCGAACCGGACCACCAGAATCCAGGCTTCTGAGTGAGAACTGTGAAATATCCGCTGCTTTCTTAATATCTGTGGCTGTAGTGCCACTTCAATGATCAGCAACAAACTAATAAGAATACAATTTCCATTCAAACTTTGAAATTCCAATTAAGAGAGGACATGAGGGAATTAATTTAACCGAACTGAAAATACTCCCCCACTAATGAGCAAATTACTTTTAATCTTCTCCGTAATATCAGAAGGATTTGTGGAGTAGTTGGGCGGAACAATTATGTCCCCCCTGTAATGGGCTGGTTGGGATTTAGAGGAAACGCAGAGTGCTTTCTCAAATTATTTCCGAACTTCAGAGCTTGAGCTATAATCTCGTTTCCTTCAGCTGAAAAGGCTTTAATTGGAAAAGCTGTCAGAAGAAGCTTCTGTCTCTTCTCGCAGCAAGTGAGAGGATTCAAAGCTTCCAGAGTCTCATCAGAGCAGCGGGCTTCTTCAGGACTCACCGCTTCCAAAAGATCACTGCTGCCCTCTGGTGGCCACAACACAGACCGCAGCCTCATCACGCACACGCTGTTTGTTTGTTTGTTTGTTTGTTTGTTTGTTTGTTTAATAATTACCTGATTTAGGCTCCCAAAATATCTACTGAAGTAAGAGTAAAACAGTATCGGGTTAAAATGTTACTCGAGCACCGAGTAACTGATCAGAATATCTGATTCAATATTTTAAAATTATGTCAGACTGACAAAAATGTAAAGTTATGTCCAAATTCTTTTAAAGACTAAAATGAAAAAAAAGAAGATACCATAATTACAAAATAACAGATTTAGGCAACACTTTCCCAGATTATTAAAAACAGCCATGGAGTCTGTGAAGCAAATAAACGACGTTAGAGCAGAACGAAAAACTTCTGGTGCTAAATGACTCAGCAGGTGAAAAAAATAAAATAAAACATTTAGACAAACAAATATTTTGCACAAAGCAGCAGAATGACTTTACGCCGTCTGTCTGTCTGTCTGTCTGTCTGTCTGTCTGTCTGTCTGTCTGTCTGTTACTCAGAGGATCCAGACGTTTTAGAAATACTTTATAAAAATATTACTCAAGAAAAACTAAGCAGTACAATTAATTATTAATAAAAATTCATGTTTTTCAAAACGTTAATGTAACTAGTTACTTCACAACTCTGGATTTAGATGAGATTTAAAGCAGCAGGAACCTTTCTAGAGTTTCTGGAGGACCTTTAAAACCGAGACACCGCGATAAGGAGGAGAGAAAAAATAAAAATTACATAAAGTGGAAACAAAAGTTTAAAATGTGTGATTTTGACAATAGTTTGTTAAACACCAATGTTTAAACTAAGCAGAAATGTAATTATTTTAATTTATTAAATTGTAAAGTTTTTTACTATTTCAATTTTACTAGATTTTCTTTTGCAGGTCAGGAGCTTCATGCCACCCCCTGAAAGATCCCACCCTGGGAATATCATCATGTCAGAAATGATTGTCTTTAAATCTAATTTAGTTTGTTTTATGAAATTTTGATGTTTGGATGGAAAAAATGTCCAGAATCAGATTCATCAGCTTTGATCCTGTAACTGCAGAAAGTTTGAGCAGATGATGGATTCAGTTAGTCGCTTCAGTCAAACAGGAGATGAAACTTTAATAATAATAATAATAATAATAATGTCTCAGAAACTGGGGGAAATAAGATTATAGTTATCTCTTCTCAGAAGGGAAAAAAAAAACGTTTCCCAGAAGAAATTTCTTTTTTTTCCCATTAATTTACTGATGCTTTGGTCAAAGACCAAATGTCCAGATCAAGTTGTTCTTTATTCAATAGTGCAAAAGAAGCATGTTCTAATTTAATGATAAATCAAATAAGTCACGTTAAAAAATTAAATGTTGCATCTGGAGAAAAAGAACTGATCATAAAGTTTTAAAAAAAGAAAAACATTTCAGGGAAATTGCCTGTTTTCTTTAAACATGTTTTATGATCCATTACATATATATTCAAAATACATTAGAAAATAATGTTTTAAAATAATAAGAGTCCTACCTGTGTAGTTTCTGTCATCTTGGGTGAGCAAAGAGGAAGAGAAGAAAAAAGTAGAAATAAATGACTCAGCATTAAAAACAGCCGGTCTCATCCGCTCCACTAGGGGGCAGCAGAGTTGATTAATGTGGAGCAGATCTACCGGGGGGCCAATTATTATGTAACTGCTTTACAATGTGTTCCAGAAACGTGTTTTAAAAAAAAAACAAACTTCTATTACAGATGGAATAATGAGAAATTAAACGTCACAGTTTTTATCCTGAATCTGAATCTAAAATCAAACCATAAAGCTTCATGAGAATCTTAACATTTGTGCAGGATTGCTCACTCCAGCTGTCCCGATAATCCCTTTAAAAACCACCATTCCCATGGCAACCTGACTGGTTACCATACCAACATTTCCTTCATCGTTCTCCTTTCTTTCTGCCCATAAATCCTCATTTATTTGCACTAATCGGAACGAGACGTTCCGGCAGCCATCTGCTGTCTGTGAAGGAAGCACCAACTTCCGGTCTTCATGGATTCATTCACTCCTTCCTCATCTCCTCCTCTTCCTCCCCCCTCTACCTGCCAGACAAACCCCTCAGAGGATCACGCTCTGATTGGTCGGATCATTTGTCGCCTAGCAACCGGCCGGCAGCGCAGGTGTTTGTAATGACGTGTTGCGTTTGAGGCCTGATGTTCCAGTTGATGAGGGAAGCTGCAGGAGCTGGATTTAACTCTAAACTCTTTAACATGTTCACTAATATTACAACAAGGATTTATGAAATAATATAAATAACTAATAAAGATTAAAAGAAAATAATTGACTTTAAATGTTTAATGCATCAAGTTAATCTATTATGTAGTGAAAATAAAACATTAAATTGATACCAGAGTTAGCAGCTCTGGTATTTTTTAAATATTTGTACTATTTTACATATTTGTTTAATTTATTCACATAGTTTTATTAAGTTATATCTAAAATTTTAATGTATTAATATTTATTATTAATCTGAATTGTTTTATAGTTTTATTCTTAACTTATAGTGTAAAACTATAAGTTTTATAGTTTTGTTCTATGAAACTTATAGAATAAGTTTTATGTTACATATATTTGTATTATACTACATTTATATTTTGTAATCATTTGTGGATTTTATTTTTATTTAATGTCACGAAAGATAAATTAGCAACTATTTATTTTTTGACCTGTTTATTTCTTGCTGATTTTCTGCATTTATTTTATTTTGTAATTTTATTTTATTTACTCTAAACGTCTCCAGATATCAGAGCTTCCTGGTTTAGTGTAAATAAAATAATGCAGAGAGCAGTGAGGCGCGTCACAACACAACTTCTTATTTTTGATGCATTAGTATCAAAAATGGATCAATAATAAATTTCTTAAATATTTATTTTACCTCACACTCATTAGAAGTTGCTAACTGAAGATTTTTTACAGTGCTGTTTTATGAATTAGCTTTGGAGCTGTGGTGCATTCATAAAGGAAAAAAAATCAGAATTTTGCGTTTTAAATCTGCTGTCATGATGTTATCAAACTGCTGCTGCTTTCCTGTTCATTATTATACTTTCAAATGTAAACATAGGCTTTAACATATGGTGGTCACACACACACACCTACACACACACATACCCCGACGCACACACCCACACACACACACACACACACACACAGACTCACAGAGGCAGGTGGGTTTGGGGGCGTCCCATTTGCCCAGCTTGGTGCAGTGGCTGATGTTTCTGCCCTCCAGGGTGAAGCCGGAGTTGCAGCTGTAGTAGAGCACCGTCCCCTCCGCCGGGGGCCCCGGGGGCCGCGCCGTCACCCTGCCGTTCTCCAGGGACGTCCACACCTTGGGGCACTGCAGCACTGAGGGGGAGCAGAGCAGAAGGCCGGAGGTAAAACTTACAGGATGTTTCCTCGGATCAGTTCCTCAGAGGCGAAGGAAGAAAAAACACAAAATGTTTCTTACGCTGGAGAGCATTTCTCAGCTAATTGTCCAGAACGCTGCCTGGTAACCATGGCAACCTAATGTGGACGGTGGACAGACAGCGCTGGCTGTTGGAGAGGCTTTGTCTCTGATTGGAAACTCAAACAGGCTGCAGGTAAACGCTGAATATAAATGAGCAAACAGGGAAATCCTTCTCTACTTTCAGACGGTTCAATTCCTCCTGTGGGATTTAAACAGCTTTGGCTTCCAGGTTTGGGCTCCTGTCAGCTTTCATGAACGGGATTTAAGCCGAAACGCAGAAACAAAGCGAGGAAGACGACAAAGTTAGCAGGAGGGAGAAAGAAATCAGCGGCGTTCGGCTGCTTTGGTGTGACTGCCTGACAGAGAGGAGGAAAATAATTCAGTTTAGCTGTGGGGTTTGCTCCGGTGTGTGAGCACACACTGCAGCCTGCGCTCTTACATAAGCAGAGAAAACAAAAATCCTGTTTCACTAAAGCTCTGAGAGCCAAACTCCTCCGGAGAGAAGAACCGGAACCGAGGAGGAGCCGGACGAATCCAGGACCTTCTGACGATTCTTCAAGTTTCTCTCCTTTCACAAAACCTGCAGAATTAAAGATGAAACCTGCTGCGTGATGCTGTACGATGCTGCGTGATGCTGTACGATGCTGTACGATGCTGCGTGATGCTGTACGATGCTGTACGATGCTGCACGATGCTGCACGATACTGCATGATGCTGCACGATGCTGTACGATGCTGCACGATGCTGCACGATACTGCACGATACTGCACGATGCTGCATGATGCTAAATAACTGAAACTCATCAGTAAAACTTTGGTAAAATGTGTAAATATTCATCTGATCATCAGGACTTCATCCTCTAATGATGCTGGTTTTTGTCCAAACCTCAGCAGGAAGTCAACACTTCCCCAAAGATTTTCACAGTAAAGGTGTTGCAGGTTTCCCTTTATAGGTCCGTGAGAAACCCGAACAGAACCGAGCAGAACCGCCTGAACAGAACCAGGAGAAAAACCTGAATGGTTCTGATCTGCAGATCTGACGAGTTGAATAGTTTTATTATTTGATCATTTTAACGTTCATTGAGCTCCAGCTGTCAGACTGAATATTTTCCAGTCACAGATTTTGATCTGGAAACGCCTCGGCGTGTTTTAGGAGATCAGATTTAATTCATAAACTCGGCGCGTTGTTAGGCAGCTGCAGAATAAAACCCTGAACCCTGCAGACTAGCTTCCACAAACAGCAAACTGTGACGCAGCCATCTTTATTTCAGTGCGTTAGAGCTGATGACGGCGCTGACCCATCCCAGCGACTGACCTCCAGGGCCGTAACAAACGGAGGAGGCCGGGGGGGACACGCCGTTTCCAGGCATTAAAACCGTTTAGAGGTTCTGCTGAGCCGAGCTGCACCGTGAGTCAGAATCATGTTCAGAAAACCAGCAAGAGGCAGAAAATATTTATTATTTATCACTTCAGATTTCATTTGAATTTTACAATATTCGTGTCAAAGCAGCAGCTGAAGGTCAGGCCAGTTTTCTTTGTTTTTATTCATTTTGTGCCACATTTAGCTAAAATCTCAAGGTGTTTTCTATGTTCACATCATTACAGTGAACTATGTGGCTCATTAACTGTCACTTCCTTTCTGTGTGTTAAATAATAATCTGCATACAGGAATAAAGTTTTCTGGATATTTAATGTTTTAATGTTCAGCTGCTGAAGCTGTTAAAGCTCCAGGGAAATGATCTCAAAAACTTTACATTCTGTTAGTTTACAGTTGAAAACTAACTGGTTCTTTAAACTGGAGGTCTAGAGAACCGCCGGGTCTGACCGCCGGCCGGGTCCAACCGACGGAACCGCCGGCAAATTTCTTTTTCAAGTTAACTTGCTGATACATGTTGATTTGTATTGGCAGCAAAGTTAAATGTGAAATGTTGGAGTCACGTTTGAGAAATCCTGTAATCTCCATGGCAATCATTCAGCTGTGCAAAAGGCCTGGGTGGACCAAGCCCCGCCCTCCAGGCGCAGCTCCTCCTCAGAGCATCAAGCTTCCACCTCACAGTTAGTCTCAGTTCCTTAAGACTAGCCGGCAGCAATCAGCTGCTGGAGCAGCTCAGCTCCTTGTAGGAGCTACACTGGTAAAAACATTGAAGGGTAAATAGAAGAGCCATGTTGGAATGACTTCCTGAAGGTGGAGCTTCAGAAAGAGTTGGAGCTTCTTAAAGAGACAGTGACACATTTTCAAGATATTAATTTACAATGTTAAATTTCTGTTTGATTTATACAGCATTTTTTAACTGGAGTTGCTAAAAGTTTCTTGGCTGTGGTATAAAATGGCACTGTGCTGGAAAACACGTGACACCGGCCCTTTAAGGGTTAAATTCAGGGAAAATAAAGATGAAAATCCTGGATTTTATTTTCTAAACTGAGGTTTTAATTTTGTGCCATGAATCTGACACTGAAGTAGAAACGCAGGAAAAGTTTCTGTGTCGTTTAGGAGCCGATGGTGACTCAGATCCTAATTCTGCTCTTTTTTAAACCAAACAAAGAGATCTGGACGATGATGTGAGCTTCCTGCTGGGCTCCTGAAGTCTCTCTGGTTTCTCTCTGAGCTCCAGCCAGCAGCCTGCAGCTATTCCTGGATGGGAATCGTACCTGCTCGGCTTCAGACAGAGTCCAAACCGGCTGCTGGGCAGCCAGGACGCTCCCTGGAGGAAAAACTCTCAGCAGTGAAGCGTCACGTTTGCGTAAATAAAAGCTGATTTCAGTTCAGCCAGAAATCTGAACGTCTTCTTTAAGTGGAGCAAATCGAGACAAGAAGTCGACATTTAAGAGGCTTGAAAGGAAATCCAGATCAATAAACATAACTAGATAATTAACCATTAGCCAGAGAGCATGATGGGAAAAAATAACAGCATGATCAAGCTGTCATTCGGTTTGTGTGCTTTAACCTGTAACTCTTAATTTTTTATATTTAATCATTCCTGAAACACTGAGAAGCTTCTCATTTCATTTTCCCATAATCAATCTATCTATCTATCTATCTATCTGACATGTTTGATGATGTTTTTAAATTTTGAAAGAAAGAACAAAAAAACTAAATCTAATTACTGAAATCTGGCAAAAAAAACTTTAATCTTCTGCTCTGGTTCACATGTTATCAGTTATTTATCTATAAACATATTTTTATCTAACAGATAAAATTAAAAAATATATATGTAGTCATAAAACTACTAAAAATGATGAGTGGCAGTTAAAGGGTTAAATAAACATGAAGATTCAGTTTATTTCTCAAATTACGATTTATTTTCCATATTTGCTCAAACAAAAGATTATATTTAATAATAATCTTATTTCTGCTCTTTAATATCAACTAAACTGAAATGACCATCAGCAGCGTAAAGAAATAATATTTCCTAATTATTTTCTGTAAAGCGACCCGGAACCGACACGTCGGGTTCTGTTCTGACTTGGTACCGTTCACCCACTGGGTGCTAAAGGTGATGATAAATATTTACTTTGTATCAATATTAAGGAATTATTAACTCATAAAAAGCTCCTTTATTTTGCTGAAAAGTTTTGTCTGAAGATGTTTGCAGTAGAAATCCTTGTTAGGATTCTGTGTTTTTCAGCGTTTGGGCTCAGGATCGTCTGGTGGTTCTGAGCAGAGATAACTGGACCGTCTGAGACCCGAGGCTACAGCAGCTGATGGCTCCAGTCACAGGCTGGTGAACATCAGACGGAGATTTGAACCTTGAAGGAATGCTGAACTCACGGCATACGCTGAGCTGTGTCATGTCCGTCCACGTGCCGTTGGGCAAACACTTCCTGACCTTTGGCCCCGCGATCTGCCGGTTTTCTCTGCAGATGTACTCGATCTCATAATCCACAGGCAGAATCCGAACGCTGCGGATCTGAGAGGAAACGCAGAGTTAGAGAGATTTAACTCTGGAATAAATCCTCACATTTACTGCAGAATAATAGAAATAAAAAATGCTAATTATTTCTAAATGTGTTAATCTGTGTTTACAGATATGAATCCAGACCTGCAGCCGCCTGACCCTGGATGGGTCAAACAGCAGCTTTCACACACCTGTGCAGCAAAGATGATTCAGGTAACACTCACCCACACACCTGAAAACTAGTAAATAATTTTTCATTTGTTCATTAAACTGATTTTCTGACAATCCAGATGACCCAGCTTTTCACCAGCACTTAAACGCAGCACTGCGATAGCATGAAGAAAACCTCCAAACCTGGAGACTCAAACGCACCACAGAAACAACCTCAGCATGTCGTATGAAGGATAAAACACAAATTATTTAAATGTAACTAAATCAGATCCAGTTTAAAAATAACATTTAATTGAGTTTTGTCATTTTTTCATACAGCAGTTGAGATATTAAAAATATCATGTATATTTAGTAGATGAAGAAAAATGAAAAGAAGGAAACAACTTACCAAAAAAAATCCAAAAACAGGAGATACAGAGAAACCAGGAAGTAACGACAAGGAGAGGAGACGAGCCAAACCTGAGAATGAGGAGCTTAAATACTGGGAGGCTGGTAGTGGGAACACTGGACCCGTGCTGATGAGTTAACTGACTGCAGGTGTGAGTAACTGGAGCAGAACCAGACTGGCGGGGTGGGGGGGCAAAAATACAAACACTAAGGAATAACTGGACCTACTGAAATGAAACCTTGTACAACTAAAAGGACCAAGAAGGGCTGAGCTAAAATGAGCTGGAACAACAGAAACAAACTAAACCCGACCCAAGTCGAGTTTCTAGTTCAAATATCTCAGTACGTTTGAAATGAAATAAAAGTAACTCACTGGTCAATAATGTCTTAATATAAAGACATTAAAAATAATCATTATGATCAAGCTCCTGTTTTATAAGTTAGTTTTGTTTCATTTTATGTTTGCTAAGATATTTGCACCAGTAACTCGACAGAAGTTCTTGGTGAGATTTTGTGTTTTTGCTCTTCAAGGAGCCAGAACATCAGGTTCTGCTCAGTTTGATTGGGTCGCAGCAGCTGGAACAGCTGCAGCTCTCCAGCATGTCTCCAGTAATCAGATTACCCGCTGATGAGCTGAAATGTCCAACATGGCGCAGAAACCAGCAGATAATTCATGTCAGACAGTAACTGCTGTCGTTCTGTACCTGCTCCTGCGTCAGGCCTCGGTAGCGGATCCCTCCGTCCCGCGGAGGCCGGATGATGGCACAGCCTGCACAGGAAGAGACAGGATGAAGGACAGGAAGAGGACAGGAGGACAGCAGGGGACATCTGTCTTCAGGTAGACACGTCTCAGAAACTCCAGCTGTTTTGGTTTGAGCCTCGCTGCACAGATTCCAGCGTTTCACTCAGGAATCTCTGTTAAAAACTCACTGCACACACTCCATCACACACACTCCATCACACACACTCCATCACACACACACTCCATCACACACACTCCATCACACACACTCCATCACACACACTCCATCACACACACTCCATCACACACACTCCATCACACACACTCCATCACACACACTCCAATTACCTCCCGCTGATGAATTATGTATGGGCACAACGAGCGCTGGGAGAGCGCAGAGGATAATCAGAAACAATATCCGCGCCATTTCTGGATCTGGAAGAGAGAGAAGGTTTAAAATAAGGAACGGAGGAAAGGAAGACAAACGGGACATTTTTACATCTGTACTGAAACTCTGCTGCTCTCAGCATCCAGACACTCTTTCTGGTCCATGTTTCAATGTGTGGCCTCACAATGTTCTGTGGTCCCAGGTTTCCAGGAATATTGGTCCATATTTAACCATTCAGAGGGAAATTTATGAATGAGTTGATTGGCTTCTGCTGGTGAATCCATGAGGAAAACTTCAAATGATTTTATTTTATAACAATTATTTTATGACACATTACAGGCATTAAGTTAGAAGCAGCATTATTAATGGATATGAAGTTTGCTTCGTAATTTTTATGGCTGATTGTAATCTCATGAGTTTATCCTTTAAACTCATGAGATTGTGAGGGATAATCTGAGTAATTCAGCTGCAACCAAACACATTTATTTATTTAATTCAAATTTGGGACGTGGAATGTCACCTCTCTGGTGGGGAAGGAGCCGGAGCTAGTGCGTGAGGTCGAGAGGTTCCGGCTAGAAATAGTCGGTCTCACCTCGACGCACGGCTCTGGTTCTGGAACCAGTCTCCTTGAGAGGGGCTGGACATACTTCCACTCTGGAGTTGCCCAGGGTGAGAGGCGTCGGGCAGGAGTGGGCATACTTGTTGCTCCCCATCTCGGCGCCTGTACGTTGGGGTTTACCCCGGTGAACGAGAGGGTAGCATCCCTCCGCCTACGGGTGGGGGGACGGGTTCTGACTGTCGTTTGTGCTTACGGGCCGAACGACAGTTCAGATTACCCACCCTTTTTGGAGTCCTTAGAGGGGGTACTGGAGAGTGCTCCTCCTGGGGACTCCCTTGTTCTGCTGGGGGACTTCAACGCTCACGTGGGCAATGACAGTGAGACCTGGAGGGGCGTGGTTGGGAGGAACAGCCCGCCCGACCTGAACTCGAGCGGTGTTCTGTTGCTGGACTTCTGTGCTCGCCATGGATTGTCCATAACGAACACCATGTTCAAGCATAAGGGTGTCCATATGTGCACTTGGCACCAGGACACCCTAGGCCGCAGTTCGATGATCGACTTTGTCATCGTTTCATCGGATCTGCGGCCGTATGTCTTGGACACTCGGGTGAAGAGAGGTGCGGAGCTGTCCACTGACCACTACCTGGTGGTGAGTTGGCTCCGGTGGTGGGGGCGAAAGCCGGTCAGACCTGGCAGGCCCAAACGTGTTGTGAGGGTCTGCTGGGAACGTCTGGCGGAATCCCCTGTGAGACGGAGCTTTAACTCCCATCTCCGGCAAAACTTCGAACACGTCCCGGGGGAGGTGGGGGACATGGAGTCTGAGTGGACCGTGTTCCGTGCCTCCATTGTCGAGGCGGCCGATCGGAGCTGTGGCCGCAAGGTTGTCGGTGCCTGTCGCGGCGGCAACCCTCGAACCCGCTGGTGGACACCTTCGGTGAGGGATGCCGTCAGGCTGAAGAAGGAGTCCTATCGGGCCTTTTTGGCCTGTGGGACTCCGGAAGCAGCTGATGGGTACCGGCGGGCGAAGCGGCATGCGGCTCGGGCGGTTGCTGAGGCAAAAACCCGGGCGTGGGAGGAGTTTGGAGAGGCCATGGAGAAAGACTTCCGTACGGCTTCGAGGCGATTCTGGTCCACCATCCGGCGTCTCAGGGGGGGGAAGCGGTGCAGCACCAACACTGTTTATAGTGGGGATGGTGTGCTGCTGACCTCTACTCGGGACGTTGTGGGCCGGTGGGCAGAGTACTTCGAAGACCTCCTCAATCCCACCAACATGCCTTCCACTGAGGAAGCGGAGCCTGGGGACTCTGGGTTGGGCTCTCCAATCTCTGGGGACGAGGTCGCCGAGGTGGTTAAAAAGCTCCTCGGTGGCAGGGCCCCGGGGGTGGATGAGATCCGCCCGGAGTTCCTTAAGGCTCTGGATGTTGTAGGGTTGTGTTGGTTGACGCGACTCTGCAATGTCGCATGGACATCGGGGGCAGTTCCCCTGGATTGGCAGACTGGGGTGGTGGTCCCCCTGTTCAAAAAGGGGGACCGGAGGGTGTGCTCCAATTATAGAGGGGTCGCACTCTTAAGCCTCCCTGGCAAGGTCTATTCAGGGGTCCTGGAGAGGAGGGTCCGTCGGATAGTCGAACCTCGGATTCAGGAAGAGCAGTGTGGTTTTCGTCCTGGTCGTGGAACGCTGGACCAGCTCTACACCCTCGGCAGGGTCCTGGAGGGTGCATGGGAGTTCGCCCAACCAGTCTACATGTGTTTTGTGGACCTGGAGAAGGCGTTCGACCGTGTCCCTCGGGGAGCCCTGTGGGGGGTTCTCCGGGAGTATGGGGTACCGGGCCCTTTGATACGGGCTGTCAGGTCCCTGTATGACCGGTGTCAGAGTCTGGTCCGCATTGCCGGCAGTAAGTCGGGCTCGTTTCCGGTGAGAGTTGGACTCCGCCAGGGCTGCCCTTTGTCACCGATTCTGTTCATCACTTTCATGGACAGAATTTCTAGGCGCAGCCAAGGTGTTGAGGGGATCCGATTTGGTGGCCTTAGGATCTCATCTCTGCTTTTTGCAGACGATGTGGTCCTTTTGGCTTCATCAGATCGTGATCTGCAGCTCTCGCTGGAGCGGTTCGCAGCCGAGTGTGACGCGGCCGGGATGAGGATCAGTGCCTCCAAATCCGAGGCCATGGTCTTGAGCCGGAAAAGGGTAGAGTGCCTTCTCCGGGTCAGGGGGGGTGTCCTGCCCCAAGTGGAGGAGTTTAAGTATCTCGGGATCTTGTTCACGAATGGGGGAAGAAGGGAGCGGGAGATCGACAGGCGGATTGGCGCAGCGTCTGCTGTCAAGCGGGCGCTGTACCGGTCCGTCGTGGTGAAGAGAGAGCTGAGCCAAAAAGCGAGGCTCTCGATTTACCGGTCGATCTACGTTCCCACCCTCATCTATGGTCATGAGCTTTGGGTCATGACCGAAAGAACGAGATCGCGGATACAAGCGGCCGAAATGGGTTTTCTCCGTAGGGTGGCTGGGCTCTCCCTTAGAGATAGGGTGAGAAGCTCAGTCATCCGGGAGGGACTCAGAGTAGAGCCGCTGCTCCTTCACATCGAGAGGAGCCAGTTGAGGTGGCTCGGGCATCTGGTCAGGATGCCTCCTAGACGCCTCCCTGGTGAGGTGTTCCGGGCACGTCCCACCGGGAGGAGGCCCCGGGGAAGACCCAGGACACGCTGGAGGGACTATGTCTCTCGGCTGGCCTGGGAACGCCTCGGGATTCCCCCGGAGGAGCTAGAAGAAGTGGCTGGGGAGAGGGAAGTCTGGGCCTCCCTTCTGAAGCTGCTACCCCCGCGACCCGACCTCGGATAAGCGGAAGAAGATGGATGGATGGATGGATGGATATTCATAATTCAAATTCCAGGGTATATATTTAGATAACCGTTTAATAATGAGGAAGGCAGAAACAGGAACTGGTTGGATCCTGACCCTTTTCTTTTACATATCTCACTTCTTACACATTATTATTTATTTAAAGAAAATAAGAAAAAATTAAATAAAGAGAACATTAAAAAAAAGAAAAGAAACTATGGATCCAAATAATTTTCCTCCATATTTTTGACGCAGCTGAGCTTTATGTTAATTTTACTGCTGCTACTGAAAAGTTTTCTGATGCATTAAAAACAGTTTTTTTACACCTGGAGTCACTATGACACCCATAAGCCCCGCCCACTGCTCCTGTTACCTGTCAGCTGCTGCTTCAACCCAGCAGCTCATAATCAATCCTTCACATTCCCATCGCAGGAAATTTGGTTTTTTTCTCCAATATTTTGAGGTTTATTTATTAAAATGAGAATATTTCCTCTTCCTTCAGTCAGAAAGAATCTAATCTGAACATTTTTGTGGAGCTGCTGACTAAACGTGACGTTTATCGCCGACGTCCTGCTGCTGCTTCTCTGAGCGTCTGAAGGCTGGAAACGTTTTAGTCCTGATGTTCAAACTGTTTATTAAATCTATCATTAATTGGTCGTTCTTAGTCTTGATTTTAACTCAACAAACTATTATCAATCTGATTTTTAAAGCATTTTTAACTCATTGGTTTTAATTGATTTTGGTGAAAAATTAAAAGATTTCCTTTAAATCAAGTTTGAAGTTTTTGACTCATTTATGCTTGAAAAGTTTTTCAAAATCAAGAATGAACTTTATTTCATCTAAACAACTCATCAGAACATTTTATTATTTATGTTCTGACTTGAAACAATCTGGATTTATTTTCTTAGTTTCAGGGTTTAATACTTAGAAGAAATATTTTTCTCAGTGTTAAATTTCTTTATTGTCATTTGGAAACATTGAAATGTTGGTCAAAGTTATGTGAACAATTTGATCTGACACTAAACATATACATATTTATCTTAAAGACATAAACATCTTTATTTTCCTATAAAATGAGACTTGAGAAGGATTTATAATAATAATCTAAACTGATCTGGATTAATAATTCTCTCAACTTTCTGAAGGATTTTCTTTGGAAACTAAAAATTGGAGAGTTGTGGAGGGTTTGTTTAAAAAGTGGATAAGCTGAGGATTGGACGATCATTTTGCAAGAATCACCTCGTTAGATCTAAGTTCATATTTTCTATACCAGCCTGGGGATCTTTGGACTTTTCACAGATTAAACTAAAAATAAGTGAAAATCTGAGGCTCTGATGTCACAAAGCCTCTGATAGAATCTTTTAATACTGAAGAGTTTCCTGTTATGTGCCAAACATCGTCTGCCTCACAATGTAATTCAAACAACTTTTTCTCAATATTGGTGCAATAAGGAAACATGTAATTTAATCAAAAATAAATCTGAATCTTCCAGAACAATCAAAATGGATCTGAAAGCAGAAAAACACAATTTAAATCCCAAATAAACAACTTTCTGTTCTGGTCAGTCATAAATGATGGAGGATAAACTTCCGCTCATTTCCTGAGTTTAGAAATCATATTTAATGCCTGAGTGGTTCATAGGTCAGAGTTGAGCTGCTTAACAAACTAAAACATGGATAGAAACTGGCCGATAAAGCCACTAAAGTCTGAGGAGAGTTTTTAGAAAATGACTTCAAGACTTTCTAGAATATTTCAGCAGATCTGTTGGTTCTGATTTATTCCTTTTTTTCATCCTGATTCTGGTTGAATTGTTGCATGTTTGGATTATTAATCCCTCTGGTTATGGATGCTGTTTCAAAAACCGAAATAATCCCTGAACTCTGACCCCAGGTCCCGGAGGAGTCCTGGAGGAAGTTCATCCGTCATAAGGATCATGATCCCTCAGTCGCACACAGGAGCAGCTAAAGCAAAGGAGCTGGAGGAGCAGAACTGACACCTGATGATGATGATGATGATGATGATGATGATGATGATGATGATGATGATGATGATGATGATGATGATGATGATGATGATGGAATATCGTCTCTGCAGCCCGAATGTTGAGCTGTTAGCAACATGCTAGCAGTCTTCAGTCAGAGGCTTCTTTAGATTGGTTACGAGACTGACTGCTACTGGAGATTCTTCCTCCCCACAGCATCAGGAGCCACATGATGATTTGAGTTATGATAATATCTAACTTCCGTTTGGGATGAATAGAAGATTTTTTTAATTTGAATTAAATTGAGAAAGACAGGGAGAGGCTGGTTCTGCAAACAGATCCAGATGTTATCACAGTGAGCAGCCATGGTTCTTATGCCAGAACTAAACATGTCGTTTAGAAAAGCAATGGGTCCAAATCCAGAACCCTGTGGAACACCAACTGTGTGAAACTACCTGACATATATCTATAAAAACATTTTATGGTCTGTAATCTCTGGTTAGAACAAGATCAATAAAATCTCCAGAAACACTTGAACAGATCTGAGGAGATTCTGAGGAAGGTGGTGTAACTGGGTTTGGATCAGAACTTTTCCGTAACATCAGTGTTCTTAATGACCGGCTGAATGGCAGAAGCTGCTGCTTCTTCATTTCCTTCCTTCCTGGCAGAGAGGAGGACTGAAGGAAGTCCCGATGCGTCCACCAGCGGAGCGGGAAGGAAAGCAGGCCGAACCGGTTCGGCTCGGTCCATCAGCTGTGAGGACGGCCGGGGAATTCCAGCCAGCGCCTCGGAACCAGCGCAGGCCTGACAGACGGAGCCCCACCGCCCAGCAACGGGCTGCCGGCCGGAAGCTGCCGATCCGGCTCGGTTTCAGCACCGCGGACAGCGTCCACCCCGCTGCTTCACGCAGAGACCCGCAAAATGCTGCATTTCGTGCGTGGCTGAGCGTGAACCGCGGGTCACGGCGCGGCTGCCGGCGGTTCCTGCTCAGGGAGTCCGTGGCGGCCTGCAGGGGAAGCCGAGCCTCCCGCTCGCTGGGAAACCTGACCCAGAATGTCACCGTCTAATCTCTGGAACAACGCGAGCATCGCTCCCGCTCGGGCCTGGCGGCTCCATCGAATATGCATCCAGCCTTCTGCATTCACAGCCACATCTGCCCGGATCCGCTGCAGCCGCAGTGGATCTGGACCGGAAAGCCGAGCCTCGGGTACTTACTGTCGGTTCGATGGCTCCCAGTCCAGACCAGTCCTCCCAGTGAGTCGGATTAGTGGGCAGAAAGGTGCATCCTCCTCGCGCTCTGCATGGCTCTGTTATTATGGCTTTGCAGTAAATGAGCGAGCAGCTCCGCGCGTAAACAGCGCTGGTCCGGGTTATTTCCAAGTATTGCAAAGAGATGACAAGAAGGGAAAAAAATCCACTCACTCACACACACACACACACCCACACACACACACACACACACACACACGCTCACACACAAATAAAGATACACAAAGCATCCACAGAAACGACGAGCAGCGATTCAGCACTCCCCTCCTCCTCTCTACAATCTGGAGCTCATGGCGACGTCATGATGGAGACGCACTGTGCGTAAAAGCTCCCGCACGTATTTATCTGTTTTTTTCTGAAACCCGAGCAGGGAACGGACTGCGCCCAGCCCGGCAGGAAGCGGCTCCTGATGAAGGATCATTCCGCTGCTTTAACGCTTTAAGCCCAAAAGCTCCTCGGAGCTTAAATGACAGAAGCTTCGCTCAGGTTTCTGCTCATCCGCCGAGCCGAAGCCCTGCGCGCGCAATCAGCTTCACATGAAACACCTGCGGAGGACACGAACATTTTATAATCATTTCTTCAATATTCAAGGAAACATTTTCAATTCAAATGGAGTTTAACTCTGATGACATTTGAATCTTTCTTTCACTTGAAAAACCCGAACTCATTCTGGAAAGGTATCAGTCAGGAGCAGGGGGTTTATTAGGTGTTAACCTGCAGCAGCAGCAGCAGGACTGACCCTGCTGGGCTTCCTTAGAGACATCCTGAACTCTGCAGAGCCATCACTGCTGTTTACATTCCTGCTCATAGTCACAGATTCTTCTAATCTCATATTTTGCATTTTGTGCACAAACACATATTTTTAAAATGATCCTGATCAGTTCAACATTTCTTTAGAGTATGCTATTTTAATTTGTATTTTCTAACGATGTACAATTAGAGGGACAATAAAGAATATTTCTATTCTATTTAATAGAATAATTATTTTTACAATAATTTTAATTATGTTCAAACTAAATTTCAAACTAAAGTTCTGCTTTAAATAGAACCAAGTTTGAATCTGTCAACATGATTGAATATAAAACGGATTGGATTGTCTTTAAGATGACATGTTATGAATTTGTTTTATAATAAACTGAACTGGTTTTAGTTTTTCATATTCTCCATATTTCTGGACAAAAACAACCATTGAAACTCAGTGGTGGCAGCATTATGCTGTGGGATTACTTTTTCTAACCCAGAACTTTTGTGATCTAGAATGAACAATATGGTTGTAATTTATAAAACTTATTTTTCAGCTCCTCCTCTAACAGATCCGTTTGTAGTTTGAATCTTAAACTGTTTCCTTCGTGTCTTTGGCTTCAAATCCAAACAGATTCATAAAAACACGTTCAGGAGTCAAAGGTGAGATTTATTGGTGCAACAGGAAGCAGAGTCACATTTACAGATCATCAAACACATTTAAATATTCTCCATCTGAATAATTACAAACATTTACAGGCTGTTCCACTTTATTGTTTTAGACGTTTCAGTCGTCAAATAAAAACTTTTGTCTGGAACATAAAAGTTCTGATCAGTTGGGAACAGAAAAGTTAAAGTGTCAAGGCACACATCAAGTCACAACAGGAGCTTCTTTTGTTTTTAAGGCAAACAAAAATCCATGTAAACAATATTTTAAATAACACAAATCTGACTTCACACCATTTAAACAAAAGGCTGATTCTAAAACCTGGACCGGAACTTCAGGACCGAGCAAAACACGCTCCTGCAGCTGCAGACAGAACCAAGAGTTTAATCAAGTCTTCCTGACGGTGCCAGGTTCTGCCGGGTCCGGGTGACCCGGTTAGCTTCCGGCCTGATGGGACACAGGGGAAACGGCGCCTCCAGAGGTCCGACCGGACCGGACCGGACCGGACCAGAGCCTGAGAAAATAAAACAAACAGGGATTTTAAAGTTCTGATGGTTTCATCATGCTAGAGGAACAGATTGACCTTCAGGGTTCTGCTGTAGTGTTCTACTGCGGCTGCCGGGTCAACCGGGTTCTGCTGAAGTTCTACTGAAGTTCTACTGAGGCTGCCGGGTCAACCGGGTCGGTTTAAGCTCGTTCTGGTTTGTGTTTTCCATCCCGGTCCCGGTTCTGGTTCCGGTCCCGGCTCACAGGCTGAAGCTGCGGTGGTGCTGCTTGGAGAAGTTCTGCTGGCGCTCCCTGGCGCCGCTCGGTGCCGCCGGGTCCCGTGTCCTGGCCCGGTCCCGCTCCGCCTCGTCTCCAGTCACGCTGCCCACGTCGCTCAGGTCGCCCAGGTCGCCCAGGTGCTCCACCGAGTCGTACTTCTCCAGGTCCGAGGCGATGGTCTGCAGGCTGAAGACGGACAGCGAGTCGGACCCGGCCCGCTCCCGCTCCGCCTCCTTGTAGCGGTCCGCCAGGTCCAAGGCCGCGTCCAGACGATCCTTGGCGGCGGCGGAAGCTCCGCAGGTCGCGTCGTCCTCCCCGACCCGGGCGTTGGACTCGGCGCCGACAGGCGGGCTGCGGGTGGGGCAGTCGGGCGGGTCGCGACCCCTCTGGGCGTGAATCTGCTCACTGATCTGCTCCAGGTTCCTCAGAGCGACGGAGTAACGAGTCTTCACCTTGGAGACGTTCTGCTCCAGCTGCAGGACCTTCGTCTTATGATCCTGACCCCACACACACACACACACACACAGAGTTCAAACAGTTGTAATGGATCAGCTCCAGTATGAACCCGTCACCAGGCTGATGACAGGTGTGTGTTCTCGGTTTCAGAACACACTCCGGCCCGCTGCGGCTCGCTGTACCTCCAGGATGTGGTTGAGTTGGGACTTGAGCTCAAAGTAGGGCTTGGACTTGACGATGACCCGCTTCAGGGACTTCTGCAGGGTCTGGACCCGGGCCTCGGCCTCCTGGCAGGCATGTGTGACGCGCATGTGTTCCCGCTCGCTGCGGATCCGTTCCTCCTCGGCTTCGTTCACCTGCAGGACAAACGGAGAACAACCGAACGAGTTCTGGTAAAGTTAAAGATGAAATAAAAGTCCAAATCAACTTTTTATTGCAGATTAAATGTATAAATTCATTATTAAAGGTTCTATTTCATGTTTCTGTGCAAATTATGACATTTTCATATAAATGCAGCAATTTTTGACCTATAACTGTCTCAGTGCTGCCCTCTTTGGGTTGAACGGTGGTACTGCCATCCGGCTCGGCTTATGTCACAGCCCTGCTTCAGGAACGCCCCCTGGTGGCGAGTCAGGAGTAGGACCAGAGCGTTTATGGACCATTTTGCTCATGTGAAGCCGTCTGCTCTGCTGCTCACTCAGCTGCTGCAGGGATCGATGCTGCACGTCAGAAATCCCTGCGACTCGTGGCTCCGCCCACTACGGTGGGATTTTTCTAAATTTGCCTGGAGGCGGGGCTAACCTTTCACACTGGTCTAATAAATCCAGAATAATTGAATTTTGCCTCCATGTTTCAGTCATTTATATCTAACTTTATTAAACAGATTCTGCTCAGTATTTCAAATATTTAAAGCATTTATTTCTGTTATTGAATCATTTTAATACAAAACAACATCCAGAGTCTCAGAATATTCCATCAGATCAATAAAATTTCATTTTGAACAGAGATGTCAGGATTTGGTCTGGGCTCCTTCTGCACCAATGCAGCGCAGCGTGGAGGTTCTGGTTCTGGTTCTCTCCACTCTTCCTCCAGTCTCTGGGAACATTGGAGCGGTTCTGGTTCTGCTCAGCCCAGGTAAGACGCTGCTGACCTGTTTCCACCAGGTTCTGGTTCTGACCGTCCAGAAGACGTTCGGTCGGTCCGATCTGATGATCCCGGAAGCTGCAGCCGTTCTTCAGATTGCTCCGGGTTTGATGTTCTGAGTCCAGCAGGCGGGACGCAGCAGGCGCCGGCTGCGTGTGTGTGTGTTGGTGTGTGTTTACCTTGGAGGTGGCGTGGTTGAGCATCTCCTGCCAGGTGGGGTCCAGCGTGTTCTTGCCGTCGGCCATCAGGCCCTGCTCCGCCACGTAAACCATCTCCCTGGCAGCCGTGTGCATGGAAACGGCGCGCTCATAACTCAGCGCCGCCTTCTGCGTCTCCTGCTGCGCCTGCAGGAAGCAGGAAGTTCAACCAACGCTCCCTCACTGTCCTGTGAGATGTCTAGGT
Organism: Xiphophorus hellerii; assembly: GCF_003331165.1. Lineage (NCBI taxonomy): Eukaryota > Metazoa > Chordata > Actinopteri > Cyprinodontiformes > Poeciliidae > Xiphophorus > Xiphophorus hellerii. The sequence continues at coordinate 1,508,585 of NC_045674.1, read as the reverse complement.
GTTGCTATGACGATATACTGTGGGGCCTTACCATGAACCCAAAACAGAAACACTTTAATACTGTTTAAGTTCAGTCTGAGAAAAAGGCAGGAAAAGTATACTGCTACTTTAATAATCTTCACCCTGATAAGTGATATTATGCAAATATTCTGCATATTTTACATGAAAATACACAAAACAAAGTGTACCAGCTGGCATTTTTATTTTTTAACTTTAAATTTGACATATTTGGCCAGACATCTGAAGAGCCAGAGGAGATTCTGCTGAGCTCAAACGTTACGCAGACCAGAGGCGAACCGATCGATCAGCAGATCGAAACCGATCTGATCAATGTTCTCAAAGGTCTGAAAATAATCCACTCTTCTGCGAGAAACGGCTAAAAAAAATGTAACAAATTACAGGCTAAAGGAGCTGATTGTTTTAGTTTATTTAGTAGTTTTCTTTAGATTTCATAGCAACACCTCATGCTACTAAAACAAGTTTGTTTCACCGGTATTATACAAGGTTTATCAATAAAATAAGATTGGAGGATTGAAGGTGCATCGTGACCTTTTATCACATGACTGAGTCAGTAAAAAAATGTAAAAATTGAAAGTGACAGGTAAGGAGTGGATACTCTCATATCAAATAATCACAATAAAAGACAATTTTCCATCACAAAGACATGGATGATTGCATTTCTACCAGAACAGATCAAACAACAACACCCAGCTTCATCACATCAAGAACCTCTGACATCTTTTAGTGCAAATGTCCGACTTCAAGGGTTTTCTCCTTACATGTCTGACTCCACAATGTCAGAAAACATCTTACTTTTCGGATCATAAATCTATGCCTTTGTAAAGGTCTGGAGATCCCAGGAGGCCGGCTGGCCTCTGGCCTGATTCTGGGAGACAGCAGCACTTTGCTAACACACACACACACACACACACACACACAGTTTGAGACGAGGTGTATTGATCCGTACCTCCTTAGCGAGGCGGCGAGCTTCGTAGTACGGCCTGGCTTTCTCGATGCAGCCGCCGAGCTGAGAGCTCTGTGCGTTCAGCTTCCTGGCAGACTCAGTGAGGATCTTCCTGTACGCTGACCTGGCATCCTTCAGGGTTCATGCAGGAAAATAATGAACCACATCAGATCAGGTTTCACACAGAAGGAACAGCCAGACATTAACATTTACAGTTTTTATTCTTTAAATTTGGAACTATAAACACACATTTATCAGACTAACTTTAACAGACAAACATTTGATAATTGTATTTGTGAGTTAAACCTATAATTAATAAAAGAGTGCCATCTGAAGCTGAATCTTCTGATGACTGACTCGTCTCCACTTACATCCAGCTCCAGCTCCAGTTTGTTGATTTCTGCGCTGGCTTCGTTTAGATGCTCCAGCTCCTCCTGCGAAAATGCAAACTAAAAATCATCAACTGCAAGAGCAAACCAGCATGTTTACCTCTGGGATTAAAGGGAATAAAGGCCAACAATGACGGCTAATCTGAAACTGAAAGCTGGTGGAGCTCTGCTGTTAAAGCTCTGCAACAAAGATGATTACTTCTGACAGACAGTGGGATTATCACAGATTATTATAATTTATAATGAAGAACAAAGCACTCTTAAATAATTAATCAGCTACGTCCCTTCATCGAAAGTAATCCAGTGATCATATATCTGCCACTATTACTACGGGTTACAGAGCTGCTAACAGGAACACCAGAGGCCGGTGGTCTCACCTGAATCCGGGGGTCCAGCTCCTCCTCATACGGGCTGTGCAGCTGATCTCCGACGCCTCTTTCACTGTCGCCTTCGTCGCAGGCGTCTCTGAGCGCATTTTCTACTTTAGTCCCGCTCGTTTTGGTAGCCTTCGCCTCCAAATCCTCCCCCTCCTCCTCACCGCCGGGAGTAACCTCCCTCCAGCCCCCCACATCCGACTCCCCGGAGCCGGCGGGGCTTTCTCGCAAGTCGCCTGGTTCCATCCCAGGCCCTAGACAGACGGGCGGGTATTGGCTTGATTTATCCCGGCGAGAAGCACCTTCCTCCCAGCAGCGACCGAGAAAGAAGCGGTTGGAGATCAGAAAATAATCCAAGTGGCGGAGAGAGAGGAGTTTGAAGCCATTTTTATTCTGCACAGAAACCCGAACCCGCAATTAGCCTAGCCTAGCATATTCTGTATAGATAGGCGCTCCAATTAGCCTAGCCTAGCCTAGCCTGTATAGAAACCAGTAGCATAAATTAGCCTAGCCTGTCAAAATGCTTATTCCGCCGCTTTCTGCGAACATGTGAGAACCAACAGCTGCTGTTCGATATAAACCATGTGGAGGTTTAATCAATAAAACTAACTTTTTTACCGCCACTTTGCTCCATCTCTTAACATCTCCACTCCAGAGCTAGACCAGCTAGCCGCCCCGTTCTCACACCATCATCACAGATGAAGCGAACAGTTCAGAGCGGAATGCGCTTGAACCACGGCAGCCACCGTAGACACAACAGAACTCTGCGGCAGTTTCTCTTCAACACCCAATGACAGTAAATGTTTTAAAACTCACGATTTCACATTAATAGTATATTCCATTTTCAATTATTTCAATATAAATATACTTTGATCTATTTTTTAATCGTGTGTAAGTTGATTATATCCCTCTTTCAACCAAAACACAGCGTCATTATCCAAACTTAATTTATTATAACTGTTGGGTTTTCTTTGAAAGTCTGAAGTCCCAGTTCCGTTTTTAATTAGTAAAATGTAAAATAATAAAATATTGAGAATTCAAAACATGAAGTAATTTGCAGTCTCTGCTTAAAAAGAAATGCAAGATTAAAAGGTCCACCTTAACAGTTTGCATAAATTAGATATGACTAGACATGAGCTCAAACATTAAACGATTCATAGATCATAACTGAGAAAAACTGAGATACATTATGACCAAAAACTCTGCATTAATTTTGTTTTTATTAAAAAACAAAAACATACAAATCCCCACAGTGATTCCAAGGCAACAAATATTCCAAACAAAATCATCTGACAAAATGTGAGCAGGAAGAGCAGAATTTGGTTTCATCGCAGTCATCAGCAGACAGAATCACAGATTAGATGAGCCAGCTTCCTTCTCAGGATTAACTCAGACTAACTCCAATAATTTAAAGACAATAAGGCAAACTGGGCTGATGCATTAAATGCGTGGCTGCAATGTGCACAATCAGAATCATAGAAAAATAGAGCTCTGGTGATTTACAGCAGATCTGTTGTGCGCTGCAGGGAAACCTGAGTAGTGTTGGCTGAACCTCTTAAACAACCAGCATCTGTAAAGGCAAACAGCAGAAATCCTGTTTCTCTTTGGTGTGGAATGTGTCAGACGCTCTGCGGATCCTCAGCTCCAGGTGGGATCGTACCGACTCCACCCGGGAGGCGGGGCCAGGTAGATCCTCCGCCCCCTGTAGAAGAAGCTGACCACGCCCCGGTATCCGGTCCGTGGCACGCCGGACTTCAAGTCGTCCATGATGCCCAGATTCTTGGCCATGACCTTGAAGCTGTCCTTGCTGGAGTACTGGAGCCGGAACGGTCCGGTGCCGCTCAGCCGGCCCTGCTTCACGTCTTCATACGTTACCACGGCGGCGCTGTACACCTGCTTGGTGAAGCTGGTCCGGTACGCGTCCTCCTGCAGGTAGGCCAGGTCCAGCTTGGTGAAAGGCACAAACTCAGAGTTCAGTTTGATGAACTTCAGGTATTTGTCGTAGAACTGGCCCAGGCTGACGCCCTGCCGGCCGAAGGTCAGCGTGCGGGAGATCTCGGGCCGGACGCAGGCGCGGCCCCGCCGCTGCTCTGGCTGCCGCATCCAGTCGTCCCAGAAGGAGGAGGGCCACTTGGGCTCCAGCTCCTCCCAGGCCTCCCGGAGCAGCATCCAGCCCAGGCCCGGGAAGAAGTCGGTGCGGTAGAGGAGCGCCGGCTGGCCGGGGTCCACCATCCCGTCCCGGCCGTTGTCGTTCCAGGCCGAAGCGCACCACAGGGTGGGGTCCGACCGCAGCACTGGGTGCAGGGCCCGGAAATACTCAAAGAAGTCTGGCGCCACCTGCAGGAGAGGACGGATGGTTAGATGTTTTGAGGAGAGAGACGGAAAACGTGAAGGATTTGGAGGGTGAGCAAGTTATCAATTAATGAGTTAATCAAAAGTTGATCTTATTGATCAACTAAGGATTAATTAAAAACATGAGCTTTCTCTTGTATGAAGAGGGCCGACCATCTTTCCATAACACAAACGGCTTCATTTTCATAATATGCAGAATTAAAAAACATATAGATTGTGTTTGATAATATCCTTTAGTTTTCTGCTGTATATTGAAATGTTTTCTGAACAAGTTGTTGCTGAAAGTGAGAATTTAATCTCAATCAATTTACCTAATCAATACAGGTTAAACAGATAAAAAGGTATCTATATAAACTGAGTAAACAGAAAATTGTGATCTCACATTAATAAACGTATTTATAAAATGTAACAAGACACAAACCTCTTAGGTTACTGAACAGGAAAAATAAAAATAAAATACTTCATTCCCCATTAACAGAGATATTCATACAGAAGTATTGTCTGTGGTTTTTCTTAAAGGAATATTAAAACTTCGCGCTATGAAGTGTATTAACTCATGACAGCCCTCTGCTGGATGGCAGTCAAATTACAACACTGAAAGGAAATCTAAGCCAGTGATTTTAAACAGAGTTCCTGGAGGTCCAGGAACCTTTAGATGTGTCCGCTGGCCTACATGCTTGAACTCAGTGGTGAAGTTGCCTCACCAGCATGCAGTCCAGCTCTGCCAATGAGCCAATACTGGAGCCAGGTGTGCTGAAGCACAGACGCATCTAAAAGTTGCAGGACATTGGCGGATGCTATTAGTTAATCAATTAGAACTAATTTTAATCTAATAAACTGACGATCATAAGTTGGTTAATTGTTTGCGTCCGTATCAGAGAACGCCGGTACCTCCAGGTCGTCCTCCACGATCACCACAGAGGAGTGGGAAAGGGTCCGGAAGACCTGGTTCAGAGCCCAGCGGTAGTGTCTGGAGATCTTGTAGTAACCCTGGAACTTCTTGTGCTCGGGCCGGACGGGAATGTCAGACAGGTCCGGCTGCTTCAGGTGCGTGACTTTATCCCCGTAGGAGGCGATGACGTCGGCGGTGGCGGAGTGCCCGCAGTCCTGGCTCACTATGATGGGATGGAGCTCGGCGGAGGGCCGCAGCTCCAGCAGCTTGTCCAGGCAGCGCCTCACTGTGACCCGGTTACAGGCGATCACCAGGATGGGAATGACTGGCGGACTGGGAACGTCGACCTTCGCCCTCTTTCTGTTGGCCGGCTTCCACAGCGACCGGTGGCTCAGGATCTGGGACAGGATCTCCTTCTGCTTTGCCAGCTCCAATTCAAAGGAGTCTGCGACGCGGATCACGTCTCCCACCACGTCATCGGTGGGCATAGAGGCCGGATCCAGCTGCCCGGCGCCCGGCTGGCCCGGGGGCGCTCTGCCCCAGAGCAGCAGCACCAGCACGGCGTTCCAGGTTACAAACAGGAACGTCCCACATAGAATGAAAGAGCTTCTTTTCCGGAACATGGCTCCGGGATCTGGGAAGAGCTTGGCTCTGAGTAGGCAGTGTCCTGGTTGCAGACAAAAGGAACGGGATCTGGGAGGGTCCGTCTTCGTTCCGTTTCATCACAGAGTCATGTTCCCAGATGTGTCCGGCTCAGGGTGCAGCTGCCGGCGCCAGGGGGAAAAAATCCAGCATGTTTTCAGGATTACAGCCCAACCATCCTGGAGTAATTATCCCTGGCTGTTTGGTTCCCGTTTCACCTGAAACAACAAGAGCAGAAACATGGAAACCAGAGGTAACAGAGCAGGAAGGCATGCAAATGCAGCGCATCGCAGGAACGATCCGGACAGCTGAACCGCATTGATTTTCCCTTATCACCTGGAAGCAAACAGCACACATACTCACACACACACACACACACACACTCACCTGCAGGTCCTGAAACTCTCCCACTCAGCGCTTCCCAAATATTTCAGAGTCTAACCCAGAAAAAACCGTGACCCAGATTATGGGTTCAGGACGACATGAACAGCCCAGTTATTTGCTTTAAAAGATGATTTCCTCTAAAAACAAAATAACATAAAATATTTTTTATGACTAAAGGTTTAAGTTAAAGGAAACTGCAAAAAGTTGTGACTCAAAAATCACCAAAAATGAATTAAATTCAACAACCTTTGATGACAACCGTCCAGGTCAAAGGTCAGTCGTTCCAGCAGAAGGCGAAGGTTGTTTTTTTTTTTAGCTCAAAAACAAAGAATATTCTGCCTGAAAAATAAAAATACAAACTTTGAGCTTCTTTTGGTTTTCAAAGTAAACTTTAGAGCCGAAGCCTGACTTTAAGAAATAAATGAAACCTGGAAACTTTGACTAGTCCACTCTTTGTTTTGTTGTTTCTACACTCCAGAAACAATCTGCTGCTATCTGCTCAGCATTAAAGTAGATAATTAATGAGAACAGGGGTGTGTTTACTTCATCACAAAACCTCCAACAGCAAACAAAAAGTTGCTCTTAAAGGGGCGGCAACGCAACGTGCAACTAATCAATAAAACATCCGCCAGACTCACTGGGTAAAAAAAATAAAAATAAATCACCTCAACAAGAGTTGAAGCCTGAAAATGTTTAATATGTGATACATGATGCAGTTCCACAGACAGTCACTCAGACCCACTCAGCTCCACAGACTCACCGCCTGCCGTGGATTCCCTCTCAGCACTTTCCACTCTGCTGCATATCCACAGACACTAAAACCCACCAGCCTTCCGTGGATCGGCCACCAGTAGCTTCCACCCTGTTGAAGCTCCACAGGTATTGAGACCCACTCCCACCCAGCCAGCCTGCCGTGGATCCCCCACCAGAAGCTCTCACCCTGCCGGAGCGCCCTCCGCCTCCTGCCGGCTCATTCCCCCGCTGACAGCCGGGCTCAGGTGAACCTCGCGGCGGCGGGAGGTGGCGCGGACCTCGCTCCTGTCGGATTTCCTCCCGCTGGAGCAACTTACAGCCGCCGCGTTAGCGTGTTTTTTTCCCACGGAGCAGAACTATGACGCTGAAGGAAAGTAACACGACGACTTCCCTGTTTGAGTGGTCGGGCGGAAGTCCCGCCCTAACCGTCACCTTGAGGAGTTATGCAACAGTTTGAGGAAGGAAGGAATTAAAAGTAATGAAAAGCAGCTGCTGGTCGCTGACAAGCTGAACACAAAGTTCAGACTTAGAGAAGTTAGTTTAACGAGGCTCGTTTTTCTGTTTCTGCGCAACAAAATCCCCGATTTTTATCTCCTAAAGAAAGAAATGCAAATGTAGGAGAGAGTTTTTACTTTCTGCCAGCAACCCGCAGCTTCCTGTTCCAGTCCATATCTGCTGCAGTTTGCTGCTCAGGTTTCAGTTTTCTATCCGGCCGAGCTGGTCGCTTTTCTTTCCTCTAAACTCTGAAGACTGTTGTCTGCGGAAGGAATGAAGGGCAACAGGTTTCAGTTTTCCACATTTAGAAATGTTCTGAATAAAGAAGAACTGATTTCATAAATACATCAGAGTATAAAACAGAAAAACATCCAGAAATTCACAAATGTAAAGAACCCAAACAGAAATCCCTCCATTCAGAAATCCATTTTCTACGTTGTGCCAAATGTTATAGTTCAAATTTAACTGGAATTAAATACATTTAATTATTTACATGTTGCAATATTTTAACAAATACATGACTTTATATGTATTATATATTAACTAACATATGTAACTGATTCAGTATTTCATTTTATATTTTTAATGCATACAATTTTATTTGATGACTTATTAAATTGTGGCTCCAAGTATCATTTTGAATGTTTACAAGAAGGTAAAACATTATGAATATTTTCTTCCAATATTTTCAACAAACTGCAGTAATTTGGAGGCTGAAACGTCTGAATGCAAATATTTATCCTAAAGTGATTTTAATGAAAATGCTGATTATGTTTGAGTCTGATGCGTCACCCAGTGAGCTTTTCCTGGTTAAATAAAGGTTAAAAACCATAAATAATAATCCGTCTGCCCATCTAACCATACATTCCTCAGTTTTTCATAAATCTGTAAATCAGTCAGTGAATCCTTTATTGTTTGTTTCTTTGTTTGTCCAAGATTGAGTCACAGAGGGAAAAGGTTGAGCTGTTAAACTCAGACCTTCCTCCCTCCATCTGTTGTTCATTTTATCCAGATGGATCCAAAGCATTTGTGTTCATAATCATAGCAGATAAACATCATGATATTCTACATGGACAGTCATTTGCTGCAGTTATTGCAGTTATTAGAGGAAGAGAGCACCAGACGTTGTGCTGATTATGGTTTATTCCTCTGAAAATATGAGATAAATGGGAAATCCTAGAAATCTGTTAAATGAACCGCAGACTTCATCTAAACAGAAAATGATGCTTGTCAGCTAAAATGCTCTTAGAAGTGAAAACAAAATCCAGAAAGTCATGGCTGAAAACGGAGAACGAACATTCAAATGGAAGGAAGAACAGGTGAAACAGCAAAAATTTAAC